>NC_056741.1:883935709-884078209 GCF_019279795.1 Protopterus annectens
AGGCAGATCTCTGACTAGGAAATAATAAATTAATACAGGTTATACAGAGAGCTGATGCAGGCTGTGTAAGATGTGAGCACCACACATGACTTTACTCAGACTGTGGGGAACCCAGAAACAAAAGTGTATCTGAGCCTGGGTATACTGACCTCTGTGACATTTTAGAAGCATATGGTCGATACTATAGGAGTGCCCCAGGCCATCACTAATCACATTCTAGGACATTTCCTGCCAATAATGTGTAGGAAAATGGATAAACTCACCCACTTCTCAATAACAGCCACATAATGCAGAACTGCCATAGAATAGTTTTATGCCATTGCCTACTTCCCCCATGTCCTCAGTGCCATAAACTGCACCTGAGACACAATCAAAACCCCAGTGTTACTTGATGCTAAACAGTACATCAATAGAAAGTGGTGACCATCACTGAATTGTGTGTTTGTGTGCTCAGTGCACAGACTCATTGCTTATATTATAGTGACACATTCCAGTAGTGTGCATAGTACAGTAATATGGGAGGAACGCTTCCAAGGGCTGTTTTCCTATATGGGAAAATTCCTGAGTGGCTTCTACTCAGTAAGTATAGAACCACAACTATAATGTAAACATAATACAGATCAGTAAATAGTAAGCATGAGGGTTAAATATGTGTTTCCCCTTCCTACAAACAGATAACTGAGGTTATCTACTGGAGTCTTGGCTTATGACACCAGTCAGAACTCTATAAATGCTTGCTGAGTAGGCATACAAGTGAGTGTATACCATGACATGGAACACCACTGAGCATGTGTTTGGCATACTAAAAGCAAGATTCAGATGTCTGACACATCTGGGGGTGCATTTCAGTACACAAAAGAAAAGGCATCAGAGATGGTTACCTTGTGTGCCATGCTGTCCAACATGCTAACATCAAAACATAGTGGCCTTCCAGCTGCTGGTGTGGGTGACCTACCCAAAAAATCTCAGATGTCTCATGAAGTACTATCAGAGCTGCCACAGGATGCCCAGAAGGACATAGGGGTTTGAAGAAATAGGCATGGGTGACGGAGGTGACAGCCTTATGTTCTAGCTCAGCAACATGGCAGCAACTGGCTCACGACTTTGGGTCATGACAAACCACTCATACAGAAGTAAACAGACAAAACAGTGATGTTTACACAGTGTTGCCATACAACAGCAGCAGAGAACACATTTAATTGTTGAAGAAAAACATTAGCTATCCAGATTGAACATCATACATACCATAAACACAACGTTCACCTACAATAAATGTAGGATTGTGCATTGGGTTAGAAAGTATTGTAACCAGCAGAAATTAATTGCATTGGTGTTACGATAACACTGAAATGCATCACACATAACACAGGGATGCATAACACTGAAGTACACCATACTATACAACAGACAGCAGCAGGAATACTGACTGCATGGAACATAACCTGACCTGGAATGTCACACGTAAGGCAACATTATAATTAACATGTGTGTTTAACAACATGAGACAGACAAATGAACAAATATGTTCAATTCAGCAAAGAATCAATGACAGGCATGACACATCAGCAAGGGAACATACATTATTGTATGGGATATGGCAACATAGTTATATATGTGTATTTGTAAGCTGGTAGATATGGAAAGGTACCCATAGGATGTAGACTTCAGGAAAAGGATAAGAAAGGTGAATATATAAACAGAGGTACACACTGTGTTAAGAGGGGAGTCATGTACAATACCAGAATAAAATGCCACAATTATCACCAGTATACACAGTGATGTATACCTGCACACACATTTATGGCAGACAACAATGAAATGTGTAATGTATAAATCAATGCCATGAGAATAAGGAAACATGCTGATGACTCGGAGAAATACTCACTGTATGTCAACTAGAAAGAGCTGCTAAAATAGAATTAGGGTGATTGTTAAATATACCAGTGTAGTTGTCAATACATTACCTAAAATATAACAATGGCAAATATGTTTAACATAACACAACATAAAGGTCGTCACTAACATTAGAAAAATGAGCGGAAAAAGCCTGTGGCATCAGACATTTGAGAAACTATTCACAGATAGTATAGGCAGTGGTCAGCACAGTGGTCATCATTGCCACAAGGTTAAAATGACACAACACGAGATATATTGGATCAACTGCCGATGCTAGTCTATTGCAGTCCAGAGTACGCATGTTGATGGCTAACACCATGGTCTTGTTTGCCCCTTTACATCCAGAAACACTCTTTCCATGTTGCTGTACTGAGGAGCTGGTTGAAGTGACACTATCAGGTTGGGACATAGTGTAGTTATGAGCAGTACTGTGATGTATCTGTCTGTGTGTCTAGATATGATTGTTGGGTTCTGAATAGGTCAAATAACACACACATTATTGTACAAGGGCCATGTACAGATCTGCTCTGAGGGGATCTGCCTCTCCTCACTAGAGCTAATCTAACCATGAGGGTCAGGGTGCATAACAGAGTTAGTACTATGGCACTTCTCTAGTACTGCCATAACAAAAGTTTCAACAGCACATGCAACAGACACCACACTGTCATGCTGTGCAGCCAGTGCTGCCATGACCTCTCCATGTCTGCGCTCCACATGCAGCTGGTGTGCTACATGATTGGTAGCATGGCAAGTGCACACAGGCCATTGCCATGCTGTAGCTGTGAACATTCATGCACCTGTAACAGTAAGCATACACCATCTGATACACATCCACACACATCAGTAACACTCCCACGAGTGTTTGATGAGCACTATCAGACTCATCACTAGGCAGTGGGTCATGGTCATTACCATGTCCAAAATATAATGTCATACTGAACTGGCTGGCCACACTATCATCCCAATCTGAAGCTATACCATGAATCACCTGACTGTCCCCTTCTGGACCAGACAATGAACCCAGTGCAGTGTCCTGTATGCCATTGGCAGTAACATCACATCCCACCTTGGCATCAGTAGATGGGCTTATGCAGGAGGCAGGAAGTGGATGTGCTATAAATTCAGACAAATGTACATTTACAGAAGTCAAATGAGCAGGATGCAACTGAAATACTTGTATATCCTGGATCACCTGCCTCAGTCCCTCCCCAGGTATTCAACAATTCTGGCAAGTGTTATGGTATAAGGCCAGAAAGAATGTTGCCTCATCTGGGAAAGATAAAGGTAGCCCACCTCAAGTGGCATTTTTTTGCCTTGCATAGCAGTGGAGTCTGTTGACAGCATGGCAGATCATGTCATGTCAGCAGAAAAACAATGGTTTATTTGCAATCATATGCACAGCCAGCTAGCCCCATTGAGTCAACATCAATCATATGGGATATACCTCAGATGTCAATGTAGTCAGTTGCAAAGATCAGCACAACTGCATCATGTACCCTAATGTAAATAAAATATGCAGTTGTACGTGTGAAAGAGCAGCTCAGAACAATAAAAGCATATGAAAATGAACATCTTAACAGTGATGGCTAGATGTGAAAACAACAACTAAGCTACAGGCTACCTCATCCGGACATCTCCAATGTCAGTGAATGGCATATCATCTTCTAATGTAGGAGTACTCATCAATGAATATCTGCAAATCATACATTGGATGTAACATTTGTGGCCACTCCCATAAATCATTGTTATCCACAAACAGTACTATAGACATAGAGGTGAAACAGAATTACTGACAGTTATAGGTGGATTCCATCCATATATGAGGTTCACCAGGGCTGGTGTGCTTGTAACCGTTCACATGCATATGGGGATAATCTCCCTGGTAATGATGAACATGTAGCCATATGCATGCATATTGGGGAAGGCTACCGCTAGCCTTTATGTAACTGACATTTTGATGTGCAAACACTACAACAGATATGGGTTACAAGTTACACACAGAATACTATGAACATCATACAGTAAAACTAAGTACAGTATTTCAAAAGAACAATCCAGGCAACTGACCCCATGGTTTTAAGTTGCAGTCAGGCAGCTATACCTAACATTGAGATTTGTTCAGAGCAAATAGCTATTACATACCATTTGTGTTCTACATAAGTAATGAGCATCATTAGCATACAATGCTTTGGAATTGCATTAGGGAATGTCCTTGTAAGTTCTTAGCACATTAATCAATACCTCAGCATTACGTGTATAGTACTAAGTGCAAACAGCCAATAATTATCATTGAATGTGAAATTCTGGGACACATTTCCAATGCCAACTAATAAACTGCTACCATCCTATATGTTCCAATTTTAAACTGTTATACTGCCACATTTTCATATCATACCCTTGCCACTTGCAAACTGAGTGGTACCAAAGTGAGCACTTTTACAAAACATTCATTTCTAGACTTTTGGAATATTTGATAATGATGTCAGTGGAGAGGAGGCTGTTGTACATCTGAGCACCCAACCAACGTGGAGACACTCCAGATGCTGTCAGTCTATGTGAGACATGAACAGGGGATGCAGGCAAGCCAGAGGAACTTCGTGCAGATAGACATATGCATCTGGATTAGATGGGAGCTGTGAGAATACATCAGAATCATCAGGAATGGCATGCAGGACTACCACTGATACAATGATCTTCACCATAAGGACCAGGATGAACTTCAAAGGATCATAGAGGTATGGTGACAGCCCTTGCAAGCTACAATAAATGCCATAATCCACACCTTAACACTTATTAATTACTGTTATAATTTACTGAAGAGATATGGTAATATAATGAACTGTGATCCATAATTATTGCATTTATATATGTATTACCATCAGCAAGTTATTTGTAATGAAAAATAATAATTAGTAGTTAATTTCTGATGGTCGTCCAATTGCACATCCTGGAGTTACCAACAAATAAGCACATCCAGCAGGATTTTTTCGTAACCATATTTATCATTAATGACTGCATTTTTGAGACATATCATAAACAGTGCTATCCATTAAGAAAAGCTGGTGCACCCTGAAAATGACTATGTTATCCTGTAGCTTAACTGGTTAAGCAATGTAGCAGTGCAAATAGTATTTGATTGTCTCAGGTTTCAAAACCAGGGAAGCATTGTTATTCAGAATATTTATGGACTAATTTAGTTTGATGAACTTCACATGATATGATGATTATGTTACATGGTTGTGTGTTGATATATGAAAGAATCTAGATGTGTTTCATTGCTGGAGTGCATTAATGCCTACAGTGCATAGGCTATGGATGACTACACATTCCTTCTTTATCTGCAATGCTTTCCATACCATGTAGTTTCTTACCCTGGATTTCATTGTGATCACCTTGCAATAGTTATTGAAAAGCAAAACATGTAAAATCAGTCTTAAAATGTTTACTAATAACTATTCACATACATTACTATTTGACTAAGTTTGAAAAAATATAAGCGCATTGCAGGACACCTTGCATACAATTTAAGGGAGTCTTGTAAATACACTTGATTTACAGCAAATGTAGAATTGGAATCGTTAGAATGTAAAAGAGCTGAAGGTTTGGTAATCTAGGTGAAATCAGTAACTACAATCCTTCTTGTTTTGTGATTGTGGGCTTGAACCCCATAGCAGTTCTGTAATTACCAGCTTTGTTAAACATTTAGGCATGTTTTATTACTCGTAACATATGTAAAGTGACCTCTGTCTTGTAGGACATATATATCTTTATTATCTGCAGCACTTTGAGAATGTTTCATATCATGTTGTTTCTTACTACAGATGTCTCTGTGATTCCATTGCAGTGGTTATCAAGAAACAAATATGTAAGCTCAGTCTTAAATCCACCCACCCATCCACGGCCCCTTTTTCCTATTTTTGCACATGGGGTCAGGGTGCCACTTCAACAATGACAATTATGTAGAGCCAAGGTTCATGGCTGACCAAGTTTGCAGCTGACTGCAAGTTAGGCACGGTCAACACTTCCCCAAGTGATGTGGACATCCTCCAGAAGGGTCTCACCCAAACAAATGACTGGTGCCAGAAACATGGCCTCAAACTGAATGCCAAAAAAAGCATCATCATCCCCGTTGGGGAGAGTGACGTCCCCACATATTATCATATTAATAACAATGTCTAAATACACAATCAGTCGTGAGGGATTTGGACACCCAGGTTGATAGCAACCTGACTTTTGACCACCATGTTGCGTCCGTTGTATGGAAAGCTTTCTACATGGCCCACCTCATAAGTAAGGGCATCTCATCCAGGGACAAGGAGGTCATAACATCCCAGTATTCCTCTCTTATAAGACCAATTATTGAGTACAATGACCACTTTGGCATGTACCTCAAAAAAGCACATGCAGCAGCTGGACAGACCACAGAGGTTCCTCACCAGGAGATTCCAGGGCCTCAAACACCTACCTTACACAGATAGGCTAAAAATCCTGTCCCTCTACTCAGTGTCATACAGACTCCTAAGAGGTGACCTCTGTCTGGCATGCAGAGCAATCTCAGAACCCGCCTTGATGGGACTGCTGCACATCCGTAAGTCAAGCTCCACTCAAGTAACCCACATGTGTGACCTCAACCTGGTCTATGACATCAATAGGACTTGTTGGCGAGACAGATTTGTGTCCCAGAGACTCGCCCATCTCTGGAATGGACTCCCACTCCAAGTCAGAGTACCTCATTATCCTTTTTTAGCCATGAATTAGATAACTGGATAGGAAACAGAAAATACACCCTTGGGATTCCACCTGTGTCACGTCTGGACAGGGGATTTGGGTGCTGACTTGTCTAAACCTGGGCTAAACTCTTGGCTAGGCTTATAAGGGCCTATATATATTTGTTTACCAGGAAAGTTCGACCTGGAACAAGCCAATTTTAAGTGGCGGCCCAGGGAGAAAAACTCCAGATGCATGTCTTTGTGACGTGGGAGGAAACCCACATGAATGCAGGGAGGACATGCAGACTCTGCACAGAAGGCTGCAGAAGGGCAGTTAGGCGAACACGGGAATGCCGAATGTGTGTTGGCTGATTCCTGTATTGCTGAAGTGCAATTCTACAAATGTCTTTTAGTGAATACCTCTGTACAGTCAATCATATGAGGTTGACATTACGAATAGATATTGCAGTACACTGCGAACTGGAAAATTTACTCTTTTCCTCATTGGAGTTGGAATACATAATTTGTAGGAGGTGTGGGGTTCATAGGGTTTTCCCCCCTACAAAAACATGAATTAAAGTGATGTGCAGTACTGAACTGCATATGTTCGTGCTGCTGGGAAGTAGGCAGGTAAGTGTCAGCAGGTAAACCTTATGAAATGTTGAAGCTGTTCATGGTTTAAACATCTTTACCTAATTAGTATTAAGGAATTCAGAATTTTTTTCAGTGTATGTGTACAAAATATGTTTTGACATTCAAAATTTTGATAGTAAACATATATATATATATATATATATATATATATATATATATATGTATATATATATCTATATATATATATATAGATATAGACACACACATATATATATATATATATATATATATATATATATATATATATATATATATATATATATATCTATCTATATATATGGGTCTACTTCACATAATCGAACATCCAAATTCTTGACTTTCATATGGTTGAGACCAAATGATCGAAAATTTGAATGTTTGAAAATGTGAAAAAAAAAAAGAAAACTAAACAGTGTTAGCAGGCTGGCAAGCCCCCCCTGCACACCACACCTCCCACTATTTCAATATATCAACTCCGGGATCACACTACATTGTGGTAAAGGGACATTTTCCTGTTCCACGCTCTATGGAGCTCCCCATTCAGACCGTTTCAGTTTTTAAAAGTTCGATCATATGATCTCGGTCATATGAAAGTCGAGCTTTTAAAAGTTCGACCATCTGAAGGAGACCCATTTTATATATATATATATATATATATATATATATATATATATATATATATATATATATATATATATATATATATATAGACAGCTAGATCATCGTCATCATCAGCATCATCAGCTCCCTTTTTTCCCATTTTTCTACATGGGGTTGGGGTATTGTGTTAACTGTCGCCAACTGTCTTGATTCATTGCCACACTCCTGCCTTCTTCAACACTCATGCCTGACTGTCGCAGATCTTCTTTCACACAATCCAAACACCTCTTTGCTGGACATCCTTGTTTCCTCTTATCTTCTTCCTGTCTATCCCAAATCTTCCTCACCAGATTGTCTTCTGCTTTTCTACACATGTGCTCAAACCATCATAATCTGTTCACTTTGATCTTTCCTGCAATTGGAGCTACTTTGACTTCTGCTCTTATCTCCTCATTTCTTCATCTGCCCCACAGTGTGCATCCTACAACCTTTCTCAGGCACTTCATTTCCATCACCTCTAGCTTCTTCAACTGTTCTGTCTTTACTGCCCAGGTTTCTGTACCATACAGTAGTACTGGTTGCAACACTGTCTTGTACAGCTTACTTTTCAGCTTCTTTGGCATTTCTCTGTCATAGACTACACCTGATACTTTATGCCTGTTGGCTGCAGTCCCTCTGATTCTAGCTTTGACCTCTTCATTCAGATAATCCTTCTCCTCAACTACTCCTACCCCTCCCAGATACGTGAAGCTGTTTACCTGTTCCACTATCTTCCATTCTGTCTCTATTCTCAGCTTTTTCTGATTTCCCCAATTTGCCGCCATCATCTTATCTGTGCTTAGTTTCATCCCATGTGCCTTCAGATTTGCATTCCATTCTCCTATCCTTTGCTGAAGTTCTAGTTCAAAGTCTGCTTGCACTGCTACATTATCTGCATACAGCAGATTTGTTCATCCCTCCCCTCCAACCTGTTTGCTAATGTAGTCCATTACCAGTATGAACAGCAGTGGGCTCAGAGCTGGACCCTGATGCACACCCACTCCCACTGGGAACCCCTCTGTAAGGCCGAACACTGTTTGTACTTGAGTCATTGGGTCCTTGTACATAGCCTGCACTAATTCTACCAATGTTTCTGGGACTTCAATCCACTGCAGTACTGCCCAGATCAGCTTTCTTGGGACCTTGTCATATGCTTTCTCCAAGTCTAGAAATGCCCATTTGGACTCTCTCCTCATCTCTAGCTTCTTCTCAAGTATCTGTCTCAATGCAAACATAGAGTCAGTTGTGCTGCATCCTGATCTGAATCCAAACTGCTCATCTCCCATCTTACATTCTACTACTCTGCATATCCATTTATCAGTCACTCTCTCCAGAACTTTCATGCAATGTGATAGGAGTCTGATGCCTCTGTACAACCCACAGTTGTGGACGTCCCCTTTGTTTTTGTACACTGGCATGAGTATGTTTATTCTCTAGTCATCTGGGATACGCCTTTCTCTCCATACTGCTATTAGTACCCTCAGGAGCCATTTCTCCCCTATCTCACCCAGCATTTTTTATCATATCTGCTGTAACCTTGTCTGAGCCTGCTGCTTTCCCTGACTTCATCTTACTTCTTCTAGGGTGGACTCCTCTTCTACTCTTATTGTAGGCTGTTTCTAGGGCAGTATAGTGTCTGTGTTTTTTTTTCATTCAGAAGCTGCTGGAAATACTCCTACCATCTACCTTTGATGCCCGCTGGACTGGTGAGCAGGTTGTTGCCAGTTGTCTTAGTGGTTAAGGTCTTTGTCTCCCACGCACAAGGTGCAAGGTTCGATCCTGACCTCTGACCAATGCCTGTTTAGAGTTTGCATGTTCTCCCTGTGTCTCCGTGGGATTTCTCCCATGTCTGAAAAACATGCTGAGTGTTTCCATCTTAAACCCACCATTGATTGGAGCTGTCGGCCGCAGCACAGACTCTACATGGTTCCCTATAGGGGGAAGAGTTGTACAGACCAACTGCTTTGGGCATCTACTGTGGTGTGCAGTATCCTCAAGATAGGAGAACATGGATCACAGACTGCACTCCGTGGCAGGGTTAGCCACTCGACGGTGTAAAATATGGCTCTAGGTGTTTTGGTCATGTTGACTAATGTCACCAAAAATGGGCATGGGTAGTTACTGGTGATAAGTGGGTTGAGGACTTGGCCTACTGTAATCCATATAGACAACTAGATAAATATAAATATATATATATATATATATATATATATATATATATATATATATGCACACAGTATATAGATATATAAAATTATATGGAGAGAAGATAGAGATGTCACTATATATTTATATATATATATATATATATATATATATATATATATATATATATATATATATATATATGTGTGCATATCTATGTAATAACAAACATGCACACAAACAAGAATTCATGTGTGTTTAGCTATATATATATATATATATATATATATATATATATATATATATATATATATAGGTCTACTTCAAAGGATCGTAATTTTGCAACATCGAACCTCTGATCTGTGAAGACCAGATGATAACTTGTGAAATATCAAACGTTGTGAATGGAGAGTGCCGTAATGTGCAGAATGGGAAGTTTACCATTCTCGTTACTGTAGTGCGATTTCAGAGTTGGTATATTTAAGCAGCAAGGGGTGTGGAAGCTTGCTCTCCTGCAAAAATGTGAGAGAACATGTTTTCACCTATTAGATTTTTTTTTTGTGTGTGTTCTTTATTTCACAACTTCGAGCTTCTCAATGATCAAAGGTTCAATGTTGTGAAATTTTGATCATTTGAAGTAGACTCATATATATATATATATATATATATATATATATATGTATAGATAGATAGATATAGACTAAAATCTTCAAATTATGCAACTACGATAACATTAATATGTATATTTATTTCTAAGAGTGTCAGCGTATGTGCCTTTCATGCACTTCTGTGCTGTATCTTATGTGACAGTAATTATACTTCTCATAATATTACTGAAGGGAACACTATACCATTCTAAAGGTCATCCCAACTACCTCTTTTTCATGCAGCACTAACCTTGTGAAATATTACTCTGAAATGTGTATAATGCTGATGACATCATTCTGCTGTTAATATACTGGGCCTGTCTCACAATTTATCCACCAGTCATTTTATATATCATTTGGCATGGGCAGACAAGGTCACATGGTACTGCATGTCAAACTGTAACTGTCTATACACAGATTAAATGTGTTTTAATAACTATAACTTATTCTCTGATGCCATAGAACAAGTAGCTAGACATGCAGATTTCTAGCTTCTGGCATGGACATAGGCTGTAGGCTTTAATCTAGCTTCTCCTAGTTTGTATACAGTTATCCTAGTGTGTATGATATATTTGCTCTTTCAAATAAAACTCCGTCTATGCAAACTGTTTTCCTAGATATGTATGACACTGCTTGATTCCATAAATGTTTTATTCTGACTATGTTCTGCACAAAGTTAATGTAACATTAATTGCTGTCTAACTTCATAACACAGAATCATTGATATCAGTTAATATTTCTTATCCTTTTATTCATGCAGATGCTGAGGTAACAGTTAGAAATTGAGTTTGTTGTATAGAAATGATGAACAGACTTGAAGATCTGCATAAGTGAAAAGATATATATTAATATTCTCAACATTATTTTTTCCCCTGCATGTCTAATCACATATCTGTCTCCAGTCTGAGATTTGTATTCAGATGGCATGTGTGAATGCAACTTCGATGGCAAGCTTCCCATAATACATCAACAGGATATTTTACATGTTAATTTATATGTATCAGTTTGTTTTGCATATAATTTCTGTACCCTTTGTCATACATGTCCTTAATAATTTGTTAGTGGTTATATTGAGGTTAGATGAAGTTTGCATTCACAATCAAAATGCTAGTCATTTGTGTTCTACTTGTGAAGTGTTTTAGATGCGATTTTTATAAAATTATGTGTTTTTGTAGATTATGTTTACTGTTTTGACTTTGTTATCAGATTACATAGAGTAACATATATATATATATATATATATATATATATATATATATATATATATATATATGGTAGTGTTTTTTAGCTGTGTTCAATGAGTGCCTAACTTGCCTGTTCTTATATAAGAGGGGTATCTGCCATTTCAGTTTTAGTATTATTGACAGAGTTCTAATGTTGTGTATTGATCGAGTTCTGCTATTTTTGCGCTGCTGTTTAGCTGTACAAGTATTGTTGTTGGATTGCTATATTACTTATGTATTTTCATCTTACTGTCTCACACACCACTTTGAAGTGTTGTGTTAGTGGGGCTTTACAACTTATATCAACTATGAGCATATTCTGTTTCAGGATGGCACCTACATCTGTCAGTGTAATATTCCTGAGTGCAGTGATACTTGTATGATTTGACAACAAATTATATTTATTTCTGTTATGTACATGTTGAATAACATTTCTATTCTGTCTTTTGACAGGACAATGTGTAAAAATGTTTCCCATATATTCGATTCTCGTTCTAGAGTAAGTATTTTGTGATGTCATCCATTACCCCTAATGCAATGGCAAACATATTTGCATAAATACCAGCAGTATATCTGCAATGGTATAAATGTCAATTTTCATAAAAATCACATATCCGGTGTGGGTTTTCCCTACATATATTAGAAGTTGCATATATTATTGTTTTATCATTTGGTGTTGCTGCCATAGAGACACCTCAAGATGTGTGAGTTAATCACTGTAGTCAGAGTCTCGCTATACAGCAGTTATTTTTCATTTAAGGCTGATCATAATCTGTATAGAGTTATTTGGTTTCTTTGCAATGGTGTTTTTTGCTGTGGATGCATTATTTCTGCATATTTGTGTTGGTGCTACTGACAAATGTGTCCATGCTACAGCAGAGGTAATTCTCATCTCCTATGTGATTATTTCTGTTGATGTCACTCTGCAGTCTGGTTTACCTTGTTGAGACTAAGTTTACTTAGTCAATTATGTGATAAAGCCTTGATTATTGCCATCTGTGTGTTGTGATAGTGCCAGTGCTACATATGCCCTCATGTCAAGCATGTGATGAGTATGTATAATCATCCATATGGGACAGTAATGTGACTTTTAAAACTGTAGTGCTTCTTTACAGGATAGTAATGTTAGGTAAAGATTACACACATCCTGTATATGAATTGTTGATGTTGTTGATTGCATATTTATTTTTGTGCACCTGTCAACTAATTATGTTCAATAGATGATGCAGCTGCCGTTGTTCTGTGATGTTTGCACACCTTGCTACATATTGTAAATACATAGTGTTACACAGTAGTGATATCTCTGACTGCACTATTTTGTGTGTGTGTGTGTGTGTGTGTGTGTGTGTGTGTGTGTGTGTGTGTGTGTGTGTGTGTGTGTGTGTGCGTGTCTGCATGCTCCTTTTATATGCTGCTCTGACATGTCCTCTGATGTTTGCTAGTTCTGTTCTCTTACACTTCAAATATCCATATTAGTAAAGGGCTATCTTAAACAACTTTGCCAGAGTGTACATGATGTATATTTCTACACAATGAGGTAATATTTTCTGACACATTTATTCCATTTCAGACTGTATTATGTATGAAATGGATGCATTGCAAATGTGTTGTCTGTAACATTCTGACATATAACAGATACGTTTGTAATTTGTTAGGGTTGGATGTATTATACATTGTAACAAAAACAGTACAGATGGATTAATGCTCACCTTATTAACACATCACATACATAAGACTTTAATAATGTACACAGTTTATGAATCTGTTATATTGTATGTATTGCTACTGTGTTTTACTGTTAATGATCTTTTATGCATAATTTAATGATGCACAGTTATTGTCATGTTACAAAGTCGGGGAACTGTGCATGTCCACCTAGCCAGCATAGAAGATGAATTCAGGCTCTTCACTTCTGGGAGAGTCTGAATCTGAGGGCCAGGGAGACACCAGAATAATGATTACAACAATGAGGGATAGGGATCAGCACAGGCCATCATTCCTGTGAATAGACAGCGACAATGACCTCCACCATGTGAGCCCAAAGACCTGAGGGAATACATCCATGATGTTGTCACTGATGTTTTCCAGATGCAGATGATGGACTTGATGGGCACTTTCTTCCGAGATATGGTTATTTACAAACCTGAAAGATCTAACGGGGTTAGTCTGTACGTCCAATGTGTTGCCAAACCATAGAATAGCATTACAGAAGCAATCAGACTTATACCCCACTACTATTCCTTCAAGTCTAGGCTGAACGAACATCTAACCAATAACTGGATCTGCCCGCGCTCCTTGTCATCTTAGTACTCTTTTCCATTCCCTTCTTCTCCACTCTTAATAGACTTTCTCTTGATCGATCCTACTTCCCTTCCTGCATTACCTACTTTCTAGCCTCACTTCTGTTTAGTTCCTTAACCTTGTAATGTTCTTTCTTTATATTCTTAAACTAACCATTATCTATCACAGAATTTACGACTGAAATTTACTACCTAGTTCTCCTGCCAGAAGGAGTATATGGCTTTTACAACTTATTACTTATTCTGTTATATATTTTTCATGCATCATTATATAACATGCATATTAGGAACTCTCTTCTATCTTGTATAGAATGTACGGTCAGTTTTATTGCTTGCCTTATATTTTGCTTATTTTCTTTTATTGTATTCATAAATTCTACTACTTTGTTGTCTTAATATCTGTAGCCATTGTTTGATTTTTTTTTACTTCTGTTTAATGTGTACTGAATTTTTCTCTCTTGGCCTCCACTGAAAATGGGCTCATACCCAATTGGTAACTAACTAATTACTAACTAACTAACTAACTAACTAACTAACTAACTAACTAACTAACTAACTAACTAACTAACTAACTAAATATGCTTCTAACAGTGACAGCATACAAATCATCCCTTGTAATGTAATATTATGAATGAGTATTTCTCCTACTGGTGGTGTGCCATATTTGTGTATTCATGCCTGTCCTTTGATCAGTCATTCACATTTACACAAACTATTGTTTTCACTTTGTGTGAATGTGCCAGCTTGTGTCTTAAGTTTGCATGGTAGTATATATGGGTATGTGATATTCAGCCCTACTTTCATTATGTACCTATGCTAAATTGTTGTTTACCTATTGCACATTAGTGTGCTGTTTGTGTCATTTGTACACAGACATGTTAACAACCACCAGCAATGCACGATGCACATGCCAGCCCTTTGCTCCTTGTACCTTGCAGGGAAACTACAGTCCATCTTGTTCTGGGGACATATGCATATACAATGTTTTTACCTGGATATGCATGTCCTGTGTTATTATGTGTCTGCTTTTTCAGGCATACATTTCTTTACTACTGTGGACATATATTGCTCATTTCCCTTTTTACATAACTTTTGGCTACATGTTACATATATACATGGCATATTTATATGCTTATGTGCACCTTTGTGTACCATATCATTACTGGAATGTAGGTATACTGGGCTTATTACGACAGTCTTCCATCAAGGTAGACTGTCATACACATGCAATGCATATCCACACATGATGATCATTGTGATGTTTTCATCTGTGTTCATGTTTTACTTGTGTGTTTATATTCCTCTGACATACCTTCCATGCTTCCTGCATAACTATGCGTGCACAAACTTACATACTTTAATTTCTCTTATTCATACAATATTATTAATGGTTTTGACAATTTTACATTGCATGGCATTTGTGGGGTATATATGATGAGCCTTCTGTATGGTTGGCTTGAATGATATGTCATGTCACATACTGAATGCCATGTGTGTTGTCTCTGCGATGTAATGTCTACTATGATCTCATGATCCCATTTCTCCTGTCTTACTTTGTGTTGTGTATAGTTAGTGGTTTATTACACAGCCATAATACTCTTTTGTTGCAGTACTGCTGCTTGCAAGTATGTTGTTGCAGTATTGCTGCTTGCAACTATGTTTAGTTATTTGTCTATTGCATATAGGGTTGCAGGTTCGGATCTGACCTCCTACATTTCCTTTGCTGTATTTACTCAGCCTTCCTGTTGCTTGGCTTATTTGCACTGCCAACAACCTAGTGAATGATAATGCTTGATGTTTATTGTGTGCTGCAGTGCTAGCATTCCACATGTAGTGTTCTTTGTCGCACACTTACCATCAGTCATACTCCTTTTGGTATGCCTGTCATACAGTTTACAGCATCTCAGCACTGCTTTGTGCATTAGTACATAATATGTTATTGAGGTACACCACGACTGCTATGCATCCCTACCCTGTTTGCCATCTTCCTTAATCCATGTTGTACAGTCCATATGTCTGCTGCCTGTGAACCTCATCTATCCTTTATGTATATTACTGACCTTTACCTGTCTAGGGTTGTGCTACTTGTTATATGTTTGCACCTGCTGTTTTCACCACTTCTTCCTTCCATATCTTTTCCATACCTTCTAGTCTCAATAAAAAAACAAAAAGGGGGGGGGCCTATTACTAAAAAAAGAGTTTGTCCATGACCCATGACCTTCCTGTGCAATCATCCTTCTTGTGTGCCCCTCTTGCTCATCCTAACCCCACAGCTGCTTTACTATAACCCTTGTGTTTGTTACTTGTGTCCTCCATAGATATACAACTCATTGCTAGCTAGAATTAGCATTGGCAATGTGGCCATGGATACCAGTTTGTTGTAATTAACCTTTTAACTTTTTTTTTTTTTTTTTGCAGATTACAATGAATTCTGAAAATGATTATGTGTGTGTGTTTCTGCATTTTGTGACAATATTTGTACATTAATGGGACTACTGCTAATGCACAATTGTCTTCTGTCAGTATTTTCCACAGAGTAATGCCATGTTTCATTAAGTCTGACTACCTGTAACATACATGCATCATTAATGGAAATATGTCATCTTACAAACATTTTTCTTTTGAACTAAAATTTTGCAATACCTGATTGTCGCTGTGCTGACATTGTTAGTTATTTGTTGTGTTGTATTACTAGGATTTGTTTAATGGATTGGGACACATTTGCATATCACTTGACTTCCTGCAAATCTTGTGTGGAACTTGGTGCACTCCACTGATTTATGTGAATCCTTAGGAATCTAGCCTATTATTTTGTATTCTCTCTCTGTAGCTGTTATAGATAATTGTTGAGTTTATGCTGTAATCTGCATTTATTACTATTTTTTGCATTTATATTTGGTTACTAGACTTCTTTAAGTGGTCGCTCATGGTTTTGAATATTACTGACCTTTTATTGTATAATATTCACATTTTACTGTAAGTCACCCTTCTTTCTCTTATGGTATATTTAGCTTCCACATCTAACTCCATCTAGTTTTTTTCTTTCTGTCTAATATTTCTTTTCAACTTTCTGCATTTGTTTTCAGATCTCAGTAGTCTATTTTTCCTTCCTGTCTCATTCACCCCTGTTCCTTTCCTTGAAATTTTAATCTAAGATATCTGCACCCTTTTTCCATCTCACGCTATGTCTTCATTTCCACTGTAGTTACTGCATTTCATATTTCAAATAATTTTTGCAGAATACTTCAGGTTCAAGCATGAATTTAAAATGAATTTTAAACATTCAGTATGTATCAAAAAACCATCTTTCAGGACTATGACAATTTTTCTTATTATCATACATACCTGACAGATTTTGGTCTGTTTGGTAGTCCTAAATCAAGTTATAATCAGTTTCTGTTTACCCAATACACTACATAACAATAAAGGAATGAGTGATCTGTATTAAGAGATGCTAGATACGTGGTTAAGTGCAATTATTTACAAAAAGTCGAGTATGAACATCTTGCAGCTTACGTGAAACATTTTAAAACAGATTGTACATTTCTGAAATTTAAACACTAGAACATTTAATGTGTGACTGCAGTTGAAATACCATCACCTTTCTATTTGCTAATGATCTGTAGTTGAAACAGATGTTTAGTCCAAGGAAGAAGAAGAGATGACTGCTGAGCAGTGTCAGTGCAACCTAGCATATGTTTGATGCAATCAGCAGTTAGTGAAACCTAACATATGTTCGATGTAATCAGCAGCCAGTGATTATAAAAAATGGCAAACAGATTTCCCTGTGGGGAAAGTTGAGTCATTCATTGGCAATTTTCCTGATAAACAAATACGGTACTGAAGTTCTCTTTCTTTATTAACAGGGATATATTTATTAATTTGTGCTAAAATCTTATCCTATAAAGTTTCAAGATGTCAAAGCATTATGGCAGGTTTAGTATAACAAAGCCTGAACATTACCAGGACTATACAGGTAAGTCACATTGGGTAGCATAGTGGTGCAGTGATTAGCATTGTCGCCTCACATCAAGAGGTTCTCCAGTTTGATTCTTGGCTGGGGTGCCTTCTGTGTGGAGTCCGCATGTCTTCCCTGTGTTCACGTGGGTTTGTTCTGGTTTCTTCCCACATTCCCAAAACATGCTGCAGGTGGATTGGACACTCTAAATTGGCCCTAGGTGTGAGTGTGTGCCTTCTGAGGAAGGTTGGGCACTGGCCTGGGAACATGACACTGTAAAACTCTACTGCCACTCGGTCTGTGGACCAATGATCTGCTGTGGAGATCCTAACAGACAAGGATGAAAGAAGTAGATACAAGTCACATTATATAAAATTATAGTCATACAAATCATCAGTATATGGTAGGTAAAACTGTTGCATTATATAAATAAAATTCTTCTGGCAAGATAGCTAATAAAGACTATGTAGGAGGCAACTATGGCAGCATGCATTAACCTTGGAAATATAGAAATAAAATGTGTCTTAAACTCATTGTTTCTTAGTATTATGGGTTCTTTTAGTAGAGTCAGTGGACGTAAATAACTTCATGGATATTTGGCTTTCATTTTCTGCCATATTTAACTAGTACATTATACTTCTTGAATTAAACTTGCTTTCTGGTAATACAGATGCACAAAATGGTTTACCTTTACATGTTCAAAGGTCAAATCTTCTAACCTGCTGCCACGAACTGTAAACCACGAAATTCCAAAATCGCAAAAACCAAAGTGCCAAATTACAAAATGTCGCCCCCTTTTTGATCCATGGTAGCACTTGTTTCAGCGGTGGTGCATTTGGAAATGTCGAAATTTGATTATTTTACGACATTTTGGGAATTCATTGTTACGGAATTCGCATATCTGGTTCACGGATGTGCATGTACAACCATTTGACTTTCAAACATGTAATGGTAAACCGCACAAAACTGCTTTCATTATAGCAATTTCCTGTTTTGAAGCTAATGCTGTCTATTCTGCTTTCTGTAAAAAGGGTAGCTTTACTGGGATAAATGTTATATTTTGAAATAGGAGTATGAAAGTTTAAGTTTATTTAAGTTCTTCACAGGTTTGCCTTTTATTCTAACTATTTGCAGAACTTTTTGACATGGGTTCCACAGAATAAATCCTTGTCAAAGTTACATTTATTAGTCTGATTTTTGCCTGCACAGGGAAAGGATGCCATCTAAGATTTACCTGCCTTCTTAGAACCAGAAGCATCAGCTCAAAAGCAGGAATTTTCTGCTGTATAACCAAATTTTGCCATTGGTGATCTTAACTTATCAGCTCCTTGCCCTAACTTAGTTTCCCTGTTTGAGATATAGCTGAAATCTCCTTAGAGCAATTGTGAAGCTCATGCACTGGCCCAGTAATTAAGTAGCCTCAATCCTCACCACTAACACCTGTGAGGGATGTCCACATTGGGAAGGATAACAAATACACACACACAGTAAAGTACAATTTCCCTTAAGAGCGCACAGAGATCACAGTCTAGGGCTGGTTTCTCCCTTTCTCTCCAGATCGCCAGTAAGACTTCCCACTGGCACAGCTATAGGGTACAGATTTCAGCCGAGTAGTCAAGCCAAAACCTCCAGTATCCTCTCTGTCCAACCAGTGATTTCTGTCCCTGCCCAAGTAGCTGACATACATATACTTTGAGATTTGTTTTATATAAAAACACACAGACACTCCTGGGGAAGGCTGGCACAGGTTTTCCAGCTATGCCCTCTCCTGCCAGGCTATAAGGTAGTAATTACTGTCACCAACTACTTTTATCAGCTACCAATAAGGCCCTTACCAAAGGATGTCTGATTATACTGTGCAATATTATTATCCAAATAGTAAGTGGATGAACAGCAAGGCTTATTTGGAGTGGCTTTGTACAGTATCACTATATACATGCAATGTACTCTAGAGCTTAAAATATCTCTACATAAAACCGCCACAGTTGAAAGGTTTAAAACTATTTAATAATAAATAATAAAAACACAAGACAAATCTTCTCAATTCAACACAATGCTAGTCAAGAGTTCAGAAATCCCAGGAAAATGCTTAAAATAATACTGTAGAATAGTCTGACATAAATATAGAAAAGAGCTAGTCTAAATCTGACTAAACTCCTATCTAACTCTAAGAGCAATCACAGTTCTAAATAAACTTACATATAGAGCAAAGGCAAACTACTAGTGAGTGATGTTCTGCAGACAAAATCCAAAATGCTCTGATTCTCTCTCTTTGAGAATGTCTTCAAAATAATACATCACTGCTGACTCATTTTAGATTACATCATTCTTCTCTGGCTCCCAGGCTAACAGAAACTCAGAATTTTAACATTTTTTTGATCTTGCACCTGCCCAGGAAACTACAGTAATAAAAGACATTATATATGTAAAATCTTGCAATTAACTCTGGTCTCAAAACAATAGAAGGAATTTCTCAGTCCAGGCATTATGTCTCTGAGCCTTGAGAGCAAACAGTCATACAATGCTTGACTTATCAGTTTTCTTCCAGCAGAGTGCACTGTGGTTATATTTTTGAAGTTCAACATTTAACAGTTTTCTTACATTTTAAGAGGACACGCCTGTGGATTATATTCATATTTACAATGACATGGAATTATCTACAAAATTCTATCTAGCTAGGCTGGCAGCCTTCACATATCTTCACAGCCATCATATGTTTGTTTGACACTATTGGGATACTCTTGTGCCATATGCTTCAAATTATTAATTGACCTAGCATCCAGTGTTGTAAATCATCTTCCCAAATCAAACACTCTTTTTTTTTGTCAGATGGTAAAGTTTTTAATACAGGAATGATGCCAGCCCCTTTGTTAGATTCAAGTTCTTTACTAACTGGGTCAGACACCAGATTCCTTCATAAAGTGATATACATCTCTAGCAGCCCGTAAAAGCTAGCTGGCATAGAAGCAGGTGGTAGACCCAGGTTCCTGGCCAGCATCAACAAATTTGTCATGGTAGGAGACAAAGTATGGCAGTATATCCAAAGGTTTAGTCAAGTCTCAGGAACCTGACATACTTCTAAGAGACAAACTTTTTGGGTCTGCTACTTGAAATACTGTTTCAGTCCATTATCTGGAGAGTAACCCCCACATAAAGAAACTTTATCTTCATCACTGGTAATGTAACCCAAGGTGGAAGACAGCTGATCTGAGTAGGCTAGATCACGATCTTGTTCCTTACCCTCAGAGAATGATGATGATGGCGATGTGGATTCCCCCTTACTTTTTTGCCTCAGAAAATTTCCTGGATTAAGATGGTTTGAGATCTGCCTTTAACCTAGATGTAGCCTTCTGCATGATATTAAAACATTTCTTTGCTGTCTTTCTATAATCAATAAACACAGAACATAGTGATCACAGAAGCTGACTTACAGACATCTGTACATCTGATATCTGGAATTCAGGACATGCAGCCTTACAGGAAAATCAGATCATGCCTAGACTTCTATCTGACCATCCTCCAGCCTGTAGATTTTCCCACAATCACATGAGGAATACTACTACCAAAGGGAGCGGAAGAAACACAGGCCCCTCCAGAGTTAAAACAATTGTTGAGTCAAGCACTGAGCTAAGCATCTTAGGATGATATCCAGGGTAGGGATTTGCTTACTTCCATAATAAATATTTCAGCAGCTGAATCTCCTGGACTTTAAGCTACTCACTTGACACGAGTTGTCTTCAAACTGCTTTCTCTCTCATGGATGGGATTTACATCAGGTTGTAGGTAGGTGAACTTTAACTACAGCTACAGTGTCCAGTTAGAAATGTCCAGTTAGAAAATGACAACATATGGATTAATTGGAAACACAATAATAGATATTCTATGTTTATCAAGATTTCCCCTTTTTCTTTTTAAACTTAGAAGATTTCTGTGACATAATACAAGCAACATCTAACTTAGAGGTAGGCAGAAAGAATACGAAAGGAAATATCTTAAACCTTTCTTGTCCTCATTAAGGCTGTAAAATTCTTGGCCCACCTACCTAGTATATTTTTATTAAAGTAGCAAAGTTCCCTGGCTCTGTGGCATAGAAGGATGAAACTTTGACCATGATGTACTCGATCCAAGATCAAGCAACAGTGAGGGTACTGCAAGAGCTGGGCAGTGGAGGCTGGAAGGGAGTGGCTGACACCGTTACTTATCATCTCTCCCATCCCATTGAAGGTGATGTCGCCCATTGAAATTGTGACACCCAGTGGAGAGAAAGGTGCAAGGTATTTAGTGGGTGGGTCAGAGGTGTGTGGTTAGCTCTGCCAAGGTGTGTTCATGCAGTGGCCTTCATGAGGCTTGTGCAGGAATGTGCATATACAGAGTAGTAGTGCATTGCAAGTCTTTATGTATGCAAGATTGCATGTCAGCAGGTAGAAAGAAGAGTTATTGCTAATCAAGAAAAACCCTAACAGCTGCATGGATAGTGGTTTCTTGTGATTAGCTCTTGAATAATGGTAAAATAAATAGGCTAACTATCCATGGGAGGGCTGATAGCTGGCAGGTAACAGGAGGAAAATAAGACTATATAAAAAGTAATACAAAACATGTAATCTTAATATTGTTATTTATTCTTCTATACACAAAAAAGTAAACATCATAAATAGCAATAATACATATATGCATATACATATATATTATTATTTATAATGCTTAATTTTTTTTATTTATGCAGTTCATAGTTTATATTTTTATATTTATTATATTGTAGTCTTGCCCTAATAAAAGAAATGTACTGGAAATTAATTTCTTAAGTAAGGGTGAATTTGACAGCCATGATAGCAGTTGTTTGCAGCTTTCTCAGGATATGTTATTTAGTCTTATAAGAAATAAAATGCTTACTTGAAATCTCTAGCAGGAATCACTGTCAATTTTAAACAGACTGTAGAAAAACAAAGTGAAATATGAGTTAAATGTAATGCTAAGATTCATCTAAAAGAGGACTGAGGAAAGATCATATTATATTATGTTTTATATCTGGACTACCCCAATGGCTATGTTTCAGGATTGAAGTCTAGCATCCTAAGGCATATTTGGTTACTGAATATATCTGGTGGAAGGTTGATGCTTGGTTTTAGCTTTGATATATTAAAGTTGCAGTAGAAATCTTTATGATATGCATCTTGTTTGGCAGTAGTCTATATATTTTTTGCAACACTATCTTACCAGCTGTTATTCTTTCATTCTAAACTGCAACAATATTGTGTGTGCATGCAAACACATATACATATTTATATAGTTATACACAAAAACACATTTTGTGTATATATTTTGATGTCTTTCATTACAATTGTAGGAGCAATGGTGGACTATCTGAAGACATTTTTCGACATAAAGGACCTTCAAATAGTTTCCAGTAGTACACACTCACCCTCCACCTATCACACTGAAAATCATCACACTGCTGTCTAGTCTCTTTACTAGCAATGCTGTGAATGTTAAGCATCACTGTTTACTTAATACATTCAATGCATTTTATTGGGTACAACTGCATGATTCTAATAAAGCTTTCCGAGGTAATGGTCTAAGAAAAAAAAAAAATCTTTGGCTATACTCTCTAACAACAAATTAACAGATGAGTAAACTCCTTTAACTTCTCTATGTTGCTGCTTTTTGTCAAACTGTAAATTATATGCAATAATTGCCACATCTTCTGTGAACTTTACAATACTGTGTCACTTAAAGCAGCGAGGACAATGTTCATATCAATATTATAGAAGAGTGAAAAAGATTATGTCTGTGTTGTATAAGAGGGCTTCCATTTTTAAGAGTAACTTTCTTTTGCAGATCTGAGAACACAGGAAAGACACAGAGGTGTCTTATTCAAGGTCACTTTGTATGCAAGATAGACTTGTTTGGAGGTTAGACTGATTCCATTCCTTCAAAGTAAAACGAGACAACAATAATAAATAATTCCCCCTTTCTCCCTGTATCTTTCTCTCAAACCCTTGCGTATCTGTAAAACAGCACCATGATCCTAGCTATGCAAACAAACTGAATACATATTTCTCTTTCTCCTTTTTTTTCCATAATGTATGTGAGGATCTGTTCACAAACTTGTTAAAGCAGTTTAGCAAATAGCATATGTCGTGTATTACTAGTATGTCACATAGTCCAACAATGCTTGATTCAATGACAGACCTATGCACATTTTATTAAAAGGTACAGTAAGAAAAGACATTTGAAGTAGCACTGATTTATAATTTCATTTCTTAGGAGAATAGAAGGAAAGAATAAATATAATCAGTGTAAAATACTAATTTTGAATATTACTAGAAGCAGGCATAGATCTATATTCTCATCTGTATTCCAGGTAAGGTATCTTTAAATAGTTTCAGTCAAGATTTTAAAATGACAGTGTCTCTGCAATCAAAAACTGGAATTCACTCCAGCAGCTGATTAATCTTTATATAGTAATGACTAAGTCTGACTGCTTCATTTATTTCAACGTTTGGGCAATGTACATAAGGAATAAGAACCATTAATTCTTAATAGAATTGTATTATAACTTATTGTTAAAATGTCAAAAACATGCAGGAAAGCAACCTATTATTTTCCATGGCGTTACTATACACAATTAGTAGTATTTCATCTTTTGTAGTGTTGTAACTATGTTTTAAAAAATATTTTCCTTTGTCTGCCATTGGATTTTCCTTTCTAGGCATACACTTTCTTAATAAACAGTCCCTGGGATTCAATAAAGCCTACACGAAGTTCTGAGTGAACAGACAACACAAACATAGCTCACAACTTCTTCCTCTTAATTATAGTTTTTTTTACTGATTGTTTTGCAGATCTAAATACTGAGGTGGATTCATAAACATCACCACAAAGTATAGACTACATGTACACTTATCTTTCTAACTGACTAGAAAGTGTAGAAAATGTGGTAGGGATGTTCTTGAATATAGATCGTGTACACTCAGTGTAGGTATTATTGAATGTGACCCAATGTTTCATCTTTATTTCTTGTCATATCAAGGAAATGCAGATATTTTGTCCTGGCTCAAAAAATGATTTACTTAGACACAGGCATTTCCTTCCCTGACATTTCTGACAAAGTACTCTGTAGGGAATTTTTAAAATCTGCCAACTGATAGCACAAATAGGAAACATATTCTCAGTTACCTCTCACACCTCCAGAATTTATCTACCTGTGGACAAATACCCTGATGTCTGTTTGTGGTATAAACATACCCATGTAAAACTTACAAGCAAAAATCATAAACCTCCTGCATTTTGTTGTAGGGTCGTCTTCCTTCCCTTTTGTTATTTGCTTTATATTTAGAGCCATTGGCAAAGAAAATAAAGGGCTCACTTATTCAGGAATATAAGTGGTATGGCAAGCAGGAGAAGTTAGCTTTATTTGCAGATGATATTATTTTGTATTCAATAAATCCAGAAATGGGCATTTTGGTGTTGTGGTACACCTTAAAACAGTTTTAAGCCTTTTACGGATATAAAATTAATGAAGATAAAACAAAAGATATAAAGGTAGACTGCATACCCACACATGAATTGGTCCAACATTGCCCATATTTCTGGGGACATTATAAAATGAAGGACTTGGGGACATAATTTAAAATGGATTCTGTTATGGAAGCTAATGTTTATGGATTTGGACAGTAACATACAAGCAGTGAAAACATTTTAGTTGGTTTAGTTTTATATACAGGCCAAGGATATTTTTATCAGCTAGAGAAGTTGTGGAGAATAATTAATAAGGAGTTGATGAAATGTATTTGGGAGGGGAAGAAGGCAAGAGTTAAGTTGGATAAGTTGATGTTTCCCATAGAACAAGGTGATTTAGGATTAACTGAATCGAATGAGCTAAGCAGGTTCTACTTCAAAGTGGAAAGGGTATGATGATGAACTGAGATAGTTCATGATATAAGGAGAGGGTTGGATTTTGGATGCAGATCCCTAAGGAGACTAACAATAACCATGCATATTATATTCATAAAGTGGTTGAAAGTTTTCTAAGAATTAAGTCAACATGGTATGGAGAAAGGAGATTTTATCACTAGGGATGTCTGCAGCTAGGGGTATAGAAATAGGCAAGAGATGGGCTAGAATTTATTGGAAAAATTACAAAGGAATCAATGTACTGGGAAAATTTGCTACAGAGGGAAAGATAACAGTGTGGGATGTGGGTAAGCAGAAGCTTGTACTGAAGGTTATAGACTGCTTTCTTCCCAATGGATTGATATCAGAGTATAGGCAAAGTGAAAAGGGATAGGGGAGTGCTAAGTGAAAGACCAGCTCTTGTACAGAGTGAGTCTAGAACAAAAGCTGCTGTTAAACAGGATAATTAGTAGGACATATAAAATATTGCATGATAACTATCAGAATTGATCAGAGCAGGCTAGAAAAGTTTGGGAAGAGAGAATGGAAAAGCAATTTACCAAGTGCAATAGATGCTTGGGTGTTACTAAAGTGACTATGATGTGCTGGGGAGAGAAAATTTGGTGGAAAATC
Organism: Protopterus annectens; assembly: GCF_019279795.1. Classification (NCBI taxonomy): domain Eukaryota; kingdom Metazoa; phylum Chordata; order Ceratodontiformes; family Protopteridae; genus Protopterus; species Protopterus annectens. Next base: position 883,962,386 of record NC_056741.1, read on the forward strand.
TTAAATTATGGTAAAGATGAAACCAAACACAGAGAATCTGATTCAGTTTGATAATAGATTAAACCAAACACACAGAGTTTGATTCAATCTGACAATAGATTAAACCAAACACATACAATCTAATTCAATCTGACAATAGATTAAACCAAACACACGGAATCTGATTCAATCTGAAAATAGCTTTTCAGCCACTGGGGCTGCTACTTGAAAGAAATTAGTGTCTTAAAAATAACTGCACTGAAATAATTAAAAAGTCACTGTTTTGCATCTAGCAAATCTGTGTGTACTTCTGGGTACAGAATTATTGATTTGTGACTCTGTAGATGAAGCAAGTACTGTGTTAACAATTTCTGGAATTGTGGTTGACAAACATATATGAAGGATTCTTTGTAATATGAAAGAAAATGTTGATGTTTTGTAATGGGGCTGGGGATGGAGGGAGGGAGGCAGCTGATGTCAGACCTCATTATGTCTCGTACTTTTACAGAAGAGTCAAGATGTAAGTTTTGCATTTTTACTTATGGATCCAGGAAGTTAGACCTTACCATAATGACACTGTTACAGTATTTATACTGAGTAGCTGGTTTGCTGGGAATGGCTTTTATAAGACACAGCGGCTGTACTTGGGGTCAATAACACATTCATTTAGTTAATCCTCTACCAACTGCCTTGGTCTTGCCCAGCTGGACATCTGATGTTGCTAAGTATGAATTTCACTGAATATAAATGCAATGTGCAACTTAAGTGCTAGAAAATATAGAAGAAAGTATAATGTGTTTGGAGATGGGGTAAACCTGCTGCTGATGGTGATGCGTTCCTTTTTAACATGATATGCAATCTCTCTCATGTTATTCCATTTTATTAGTGTGATTATGGGTTTGTAGTAACATCAATAACCCATGACAGGTAATGAGGTGGAACTGTACTTGTTTGGTATGTCAGGTCAGCAGCATTGCTTCTGGTGCTCCACTGTTCTCCCCCTCTGATAACTAATTTTCTTATTTTTTCTTTTTTTAGAAACATACAGACAATACTATGCAAGTGATCACAGGGACTAAGAGACCCAGCCATATACATCTTTAAGTAGACATCCCTAAAATTTCTAGCCATTCTTTATGAGAACTTATTGGTACCTACTTCACAAATAAAGCAGGGAAGTAAGTGATAATCCTTGTGTAAATGTATGTGTCCCCATCCAATCATCAAGACTAGCCTTAAAGACAGACAAAGTGCTACTTACATTAGTAACTTATTACATAGGCTGGGAATATATTGAGTTAGGAAGTTTTCTCTCCAACAAGTCTTGTCTATCTGTTGGTGTAAACTGAGATCCCAAGTACTTGTGCTTGTGCAATCACCGGTTTTGTGGAGAAACAGAACGTCAAATGCGTTTGCATCCTTCATGGCTCAAAAAACATGACAGAGGTCACCTTAGAGCAGATGTAGGCTAGTGAGTATAAGAATTGTTATAATCTATTGGATAGTTGAAGGATTAAAAGCCTTTCATTATTATTTATTTATTTTTGGTTAAAAGTTCTTGGTCCTTTCCAGCGGGAGATATGCTTGGATCAGTATATACCCAAGGGGGGTGGGGACATTGTATTAGATGATAGATCTGATAAGGAAAGAAGTACAATGGTAAGACACCTTCTTTGGATCTTTAGCTATTCCCTTGGAAATGAACTGAGCCAGATCAAAGGATTTCCTGACTATGTTAGAAACATGATAATTGAATGAGAGAGAGAGTTGCCCACATAAGTACCAAAGTCTCTTATAAAAATATCTGTTTGAAGAGATGCACTGCTTATATGAGGTAGGAAAATCTTTTTTGCCAAATGCTGCACTTTTTTTGCATTTAGCTTTAGACCATTTACAGTACATCAGTTATGAGCATATTCCACCCCTTTTTTGGAGTAGTTTGGTTTCAGTGGATCAACAGATAACAGTGTCTAACTGACAGTCATTAGCAAACTTTGTCATCTACACTTTAGGGACATTGGCTTGAATGTATGCAAACAATAGAAAGCCCAAATCCAATCACTGTGATATCCTACTAGTCACAATTTTATATTCAGAGATGGTAGCATTAACTTTCACTACTTGGGATTTGTTGGCTAGGCCATTTGCAATACATAGGACAATATAGCGATTTGCATTATGTTTGTCTAACTTTTCAATAATTCTAGCATGGGAATAATATCAAAACCTTTGTTCAGGTCAAGATAAGTAGCATCACTGAATGACCATTGTCCACAGTCTTGGTAATCTTTTCAAAGAAGTTTGCTAGGTTTAGGAGACAGGACCTGCCCTTCACAAAACCACACTAAGTGGGTCTAGCTCAACTAAGTTGTCTATGTTTGTATCATTAAATTTTGATAAAATACATTCCATGGTTTTGCATTTAATGCTGGTGAAGCTTATGGACATACAATTATCTGGGTCTATAGAGGGAACACCCTTATGGGCATACACGTATCTGGATCTGTAGAGGGATCATCCTTATGGACATGCAATTTTCAAGGTCTGTAGAGGGAACACTCTTGAGTAGAAGAATCACAGTGTCTGGTTTTAAGGCATCAGAGATAAATACCATTAACAGCCTAAGGTTGAGCAGTTTAAGAAGAAGCTCTGATAATGTATACTTGGCATTGATGAAAATGTATGATATAAAGAATTTAAAAGATTGAAAATGTTTGTATTGTTATACATTAAAATGACTTTATTATTATTCATAGTAAATTAAAATGATGTATATGAATGTTAATTGGTGCATTTTTCTCAATGGATACGTTTTTAATCATTAATTAATTAATGATTGCTTCATTGTTTTTATATTATTTAAGTGGTTGCATAATGAAAAAAAATTCAGTTCTGGGGAAGTCAAACTAACATTTTTTTGATGAAAGTGCTCAATTGATTAAAATTATTTTTGTGTGATTCTGTTAACAAGACTATCTGAAATATGTGTTTCTGAGTTTTTGTTTTTGGTCCAGATTGTAATTTCCAAACAGATTTTGTTCATATATTGGACCCTTTTTGAATGACACTAGAGGCTAGGCCATTTGTTGAAGTTAATATTAGTTTGTATTATGTCATCATTCTTGGTGATGGTAAAATGCTGCTCAAGTTTAGGTTCAAGCCCGCCTTGAGCACATGTTCTGAGAACTCCATCTTTTCTCTCATTCCAGACAGCACAGTGAGGAAAGTCTCATGTCATTTACTTCCTTGTGTCCTATGACTGTGTCATATGTGTGTCCTATGACTGTCATGTGTGTATACTATGATTGTGTCATATGTGTGTCCTATGTGTCATATGTGTGTACTATGATTGTGTCATGTGTACTTGTTGTGCAATGACTTGAGTGCTTGCATGATATGGCAAATGCTGGCACCTGACAGGCAGTGGACTATGACCCTCTCGTTGCCCAGCCTGGTGAGTGGTACATCTGTGTACCTCACAATGAAATCACCTATTTTGGATTGTGTGGCAGTTTACCCTATGTACTTTTGAAATGAGACATGGCAACTCTTTGATGTAAAACTTTTTACGCTAACTTGTTCTTTTGGTCTTCTGGTGGTATACAGTGAATTTTGTTCTAATTCTTTGATGTATGTTTCAAGATGAGGGCTGCCTGTCTTGTGTATTTATGTGGTTGCTGATGGTACTTGTTTCTTAGGTTCATAATTAAGTACTAGGCAAGCTCTCTTTGCAGGCCATTTTAAGCCTAGCCAATATTTTTTTCAAAGGTGAGAATTTAACCCTGTACCTTGTATCTTGGAGGAAAAAACCTTAACCATTATCCAACCCCCAATCCTAAGAATACAGCCTGGTTAAGCCTGAGGCTTCTGCACTAACTGCCACATTCAGACAAAAAGCATCATCTCAGGGTGGGCTTGAACCACCAGCCTTTCAGCTAACAACTGAACACACTAACCAACTGCACCGCAGAGACCCACACAATCAAAACTGTTGTTATGGTACATTTAGGAGGTTTTTGGGTTTAGGTAGGTTACATTCAATAGCCTTCGCATATGTAGGTGTATGTGTTTTGTTTGCTCTTTGTGTGATAGGTTTAGTGTGGTGCTATATGGTACTGACAACCTGCTTGTTATTTGTAGTGTGTTTATGTGACAAATAAAATAACTGTGTCTCTCAGACACTGTGTTAATTTGTTTAAATAGTATATGGTTGTCAATAAACATGAGACAATTACTACATTGTCTTAGGATGCCCATTTCAACCAAGCCAGCCACAAAGATGGCTGGAATGTGCAAAGCATAGTTCCAGGGTCTTACAAATATACTAATGTGGGCCGAATGAAGGGTGGCACCCCATTAGAAACTTGTAATTTTAACTCTTTGTTATAATCTGCTACAAGGTTTATTGCTAATTATCACCTCTGTTACCCCTTATACATGCCAGAACATTGTTAATAATTATACTCCCTTGAGAACTAAATATAATATAAAATGTGGTAAATTCTCCTTAAGGCTTATATATTACCACATAACTTTTCTTCCCATGGGATAGATAAATGTTTAGGCACTGTTGCTCAGCTAGGATCTATGTGCTAAGCCCTTCTATACAGTGCATTTGTCAATCACTCTCCCAGTAATTGTACTGTAGAATTAATGAATAGTTGAGCGACTTCTGCTATGTGCTAAGCCCTTCTATACAGTGCATTTGTCAATCACTCTCCCAGTAATTGTACTGTAGTATTAATGAATAGTTGAGCGACTTCCGTGGTGGTGCAGCGATAGCGTTGTTGCCTCACAGCAAGAGGTTCTCCCGTTCGAATCTTGGCTTGTGTTGGGAGTGCCTTCTGTGTGGAGTCTGCATGTCCTGCCTGCGGTTGAGTGGACGTTTGAAAGACATGCGTTGAATGGACGTGCCTTCGTTGAAGGTTGGGCGTCAGGCTGGCAACTCAACACCATAAAAAAAAACAACTGCCAATCATTAGCGGACCGGAGTTCCGCTGTGCTGACCCCTAACCGGGAAAAGCCGAAAGACAAACAACAACAACAATTAATGAATAGTTGAGCAAGTTTTTTTTTTTTCCATTGAGTCAAACACCATGTAGCTATCTGATACCTGTGATCAACTGTTAGATATGATGCTTCTCAGTTCGACATTTCTGATATCGTTGCCTTCTGTGCATACAATAGGTGAAGTTCAGTGTTTTTACTATTTAGGAGATCTGTTCCTTTAAAATATGTTTTTGCTGTGAGGGATTTTTGAAGTATTAGGGTGAGGAGTAAGTAAAGAATGACTGTTTTTCCCATATACTTTCTCTCTGCAATAATTGTTTGATATTGTACTACAGTCCATAGACTTACTTCCTCATGACAAATGGAACTGATGTTGTCAGTTCACTAGCTGCTGTGGTAACATCTTGGTCAGTCTATGGAAGTGCTGGAAATCTGGGACTTCTAACCACCAAAGTCACTGAATATGGACTGATGACAGAACTATTCTAGAACAAAGTTGTATCTTTTGGTCTATGCTTTAAGCCATTAGGTTCACAGGACATTTATCTAGTTTTATCTGTAACATCATTAGTGTTATTTTTTTGTCAACATATGTTTTACTAAGACGGTGGATAAAAACAATAGTAAATATAACACAAACAGAACTGTTGTTAGAGTGTTTTGACTAGCACTCTGACAGACATGGCAGGAACCCAAATAGATAACAGAATCATGATCTTATGACGCAGATGACAGAACAAGAAGCTGTCATAGATCATAATGGTGTTTGTCCTAAAAATGTGTAGAACTATGTCAGGCAAGTGTCAGTCCCTTGTTCCTGCCATATTTTGCATGTGCTATCTCACTTGCCCTGTGGCACCTCTGAGTACTGAGAGTACTTGTAGTGCATGGTGTGAGTGATTATGCTCAGAAATCATGAATAAGAATGGCTTGCTAAGCATCTTTTTTACATTTGATAAATATCCCTCATCACTGTAAAGATCTAGTCTCACTCTAGAGTCTAACAGTGTCCAGTGCAAGCCACCACAGAACAGCGGCAGGACCCAAGACAACAGCATTAAAAGCTAGTAGATACTTCACTCTGGCATACTGTTACACAAATGCATTTAAAAGTGTGGCAGGGTGAAGAGTCTTAACATCTTCTACAGTTCTTCCTGAAAGGGATACTTCACTTTTTAAAAGTGTGGCAGGGTTCAGCGACTTAACATCTTCTACAGTTGTACCTGAGAAGGACACTTCACTTTTTAAAAGTGTGGCAGGGTTCAGTGTCTTAACATCTTCTACAGTTGTTCTTGAGAAGGACACTTCACTTTTTAAAAGTATGGCAGGGTAAAGTGTCTTAACATCTTCTACAGTTATTCCTGAGAAGGAGACTTCACTTTTTAAAAGTGTGGCAGGGTGAAGTGTCTTAACATCTGCTACAGTTGTTCCTGAGAAGGAGACTTCACTTTTTAAAAGTGTGGCAGGATGAAGTGTCTTAACATCTGCTACAGTTGTTCCTGAGAAGGACATTTACTTTTGCCTGCTCTTCCTGTAGCAGCACTGTTTTAGGGTTTCAAAGCTGAAAAAAGACTTCAGGCTGCTAGCCCTTTATTTTTTCTGTAACTGGTAGTACATGGAGCAGATAAAGCTCTGAGCATTGCATAGAATTACTAGTTCTTTCTGATAATCCCTTACTGTGTTCAAGACATGGATGCCAAGAATCCCTTCTCAAGCTTTGCTTCACTCTTCTCTTAAGGTGGATTTCTTGTCATCCATGTCTCAAATAAATTATAAGTTGGTTACTTGGAGAATGGGTCACCATCCTCTATAGTATGCATTCAAGACATGAATGCCAAGAAGTTATCCTCGGGAATGGAGTGAAGTGAAGCCCAAGAGATGAATCTTAACAGCAATGAGTTATGACTGGAAGGACCCAATCAAAATTGTTTGGAGTGCTTTAACTGCTACATGTAATGCCAGTTACAGAAAAAAGATTAAGAGCATGAAGTCCCTCACAACTTTGAAAGCTTTAAAATACTTAGAACTAATGTACAGATAGCAAGCAGAATAAAGAGTGTCTGATGGCCCAAAGGCTGCAAAGACACTTCCCTCTGCCACATGTTGTTGTGACAATGGAATGTTTTACAGCGTTTAAAGTTATTTTAGCTTCCTTCTGCAGTTATATGGTTTCTGCTCTGGCTGCTGTGACTACACTGGTACAATACTAGAGCTTACCACTGAGGAAGATGCTTAACAACAAATAAACAGTTAGTTCTAAATTCTTCTGTTTGGAGAGAGCATATCACTTCCATGACTTCAGAAGTGAGGCAGGACCTGACTGATATCTTATGCTAATTTCACACCTGATGTCCTTGGCAATCCAAATGGAGGAGTCCTAACAGACAAGATTTTCTTTTCTAAGGTTCATAGGTCCATAGATTACTAGGAAATGGTTTAAGAGCCCTTACAATCCTAACAAATGTTACCCAAATATTTCCTGATATTTGTTCCCTAGGTTCAAGTGGATGGCATAGGTTTGTGCCTATGCCTTTGAGTATTTTACAGATTGCCCCTGTCCATAAGGGACATAGGCACAACCCCAGGGGTAAATTTTCAATTCTCCATCCAGTGATCCAAACTGCATTTGAAGAAGGCCAGAAAATGGTTCTGCTTAATGTGAATAGGAAGCTAGTTTCAGAAAATAGGTAATCTCTGAGACACATATCTGTCTTTCCAGCATGCTTTGGTTGTGTTGTTGACCAGGTTTAGATTCTATATTGGGTGAACCTCATGCTGTTAGTTTTGTGAATGTGCAACAATTCCATCAGTGCTGGAATTGTGAGTGCCTTGTAGGTTAGGCATAGGTCATGCCTTAATAGTCAGTATGAGACAGATTAAAGAGATATGATAGGAATTTTAGTCCATCCATAGCAAACATGTTATTTACACCCTGTATTGTCTCTGTGAGGAACCTCTGAGGTTGCTTCAGCTGTTTTAAGTGCCTGATTAAGTACATACCAAAAGATGTATTGTACTTGATTACTGGTGTGATGAGGGCTGAGTACAGCAGGACTATAAGTGTATTGGATCTGGATACCATGCCTTTACTTATAAGCTGTGCCACATAGAAGAACTTCCTCACTATTGTTGACAATTGGTGGTCAGAATTCAGGATACTATCTATCTCTGCACCTTGACTGTATCTAGACCTATCACCTCTGAGTCCACTCTTAGGGGTGTGTTATTAATGTTGTAATTTGCAGGGGTATTTGACTTCCTGAAGGATATGATTATGCATTTTTTTATTTAGTTTTAGGCCATGGCTCTGGCACTTATTATTTGACTAAGTCAAACCCTTCTGAAGGATATCTACATTATTGATGGATTCATTGAGTGCTCTCAACTTGCAGTAATTAAAATATTTTCAGCCAGAGGCCTTCCACATTAGCCTTGACATCAAAGACGTATATTCTGAACAGGAGTGGGTCCAGCACTGAGCACTGTGTCACACCACTTGTAGCTGCTCTCTTGCTGGATCTGGATTCACCCACTTTAACCACATGTATCCTGTCTGTGAGTCTTTTGGCTAGCCATCTGGTGATGTAGGGATTTATGCCCAGTTTTGTGAGTTTATCAATAATACCTGAGTGGAGAATTGTGTCAAATAACTTGACCAAGTTAAGGTAGGCAGTGTGCACTGTTTTACCCTCATCCATGGTTCAAGTGACTTTCTCAAAGAATTCCACCAAACTGAACCAGCATGACTTGCACTTGACCAAGCTGGGTTGAGTCCAGTGTTTGGAGGTTTCCTATGTTATTATTTATGAGGTCCATAATTATTCTTTCTATGGCCTTGTATATAAGACTAGTCAAAGTTTTCTCAGCTTTTGAGAAAGATGTTTATATGCAATGTAGTTTCTACCACAAAACAAATCCCTTCCCACATCCGCTGTACTCTACTAAGTAGCCACAGTCTATGTTCAAGATCTGTTCTGTTTTTATATAAGAACTGCTAATTCCATCATAAATTTTGTTAATAAATTTAAGAGTAAAGTGAGTGTTATACCATATTTTCATCTGATGGACTTTAAACGAGGTGTAAGAGTTGTCCTGAAAGATGACTGCTAATCAGCCAAAATATTTTAGGCTAATAACTAAATTTAGCGACTTTTTGAGTGAAGGCTTTTGCAATAAAATGCATTATATAGACAATTTTTACTTTCTTCTTTTGTAGTGCAGTCAACTAAATCATTAGACCATTTACTTTTTGACATAGTAGACAGACAAGTGACTTGCCTCAAATGACAGGGTTGGAAAAAAACTACTTCCCCTAACAGGATATCTGCTCATCTAGGCACAGCAGTTTGCTATCGTTACTTAAGTCAAATAGTTTATAGCTGAGCAACCTGAATGCTACATAGACCATTCCCGAAGTGCAATTGAATTTGAAATTAAGGTTATTGACAACTGATCATTTTACAACACTCCTTGTTATAAAGCCTAAGAGACTACCAAGTTGAGGCTAAATCTTAAATGAAATTCCATCTGGGGAATATTTTAAGTTGCATGGTAGTTGGTGAACGTGTGTTGAGACAATACTGAGCTATCAGATTTGCACACATATTGCTCAAACCAAATCTGAAAGTAATAAATGGAGTGACAGCATTGGGATGCCAGTATAATATTTCATAGTTAGGAGCCTGAATGCCACCTTCTGCAACTAGGTCACTCCATCCATAGTCATCGCCTCCACCTGTTTTTCTAGAGAAACTGCTGACCTGGTTTAATTATTTGACAGAACTGTCGGTAGAAAAAGAGAGGTAAAATATTCATTTAAGGATAGTAACCCTGCCTGAGAAAGAAAGCATGGGATTATCTCAACTATAAATAACACACTGATCAGTTTATCTCTAAAATTATAATACTCTACTTTTTATGAGTTGAACATCTGAGCTCAGTTGGGCACCCAAATGTTTAAGACCAAGGGGTTCCAACCTGCTTTGAGATGTAAGATGTCATTTAAAGTTAATTGATCGTGTTTATGAAGTAATTAGAACTTACCTATATTAAGTTTATGTTTTAAATGTCTGTAAGTATCTGTGGTCTCCCAAGAGTATAGCAAGGGGAAAAAAAGTACTTTCATTTTTTTAAATATTAAATAAAAAGTAATAAAACATTAAACACATTAATTTAAAACAATGTTTAAAAGTACTTTAAAGTGTTTTTTTAAGTACTTTTTTTGAAAAGTAAGTTGAAAGCAAATAAAATGCTATCTGCTTAAGGAAATACTTTTGAGTAGGACATTTTATACAATTACAAGCATGAGATGATTGTTATTTTCCTTTCTGCTTATTAAAGGCTCTACAACCATACTGGAGAAAGGGTCAGCTTTAACCTTAACTTTTGAAGATGAATATAGGCCATTAATTCAATTATTAAAATCATTGCAAAGCTCATAACATCAAGGGCAGCAAAAAGTAAATCTTAGCTTACTTCACTGAATACTTTTTTCAGAGTCGAAAGATATAAAGTCCAAGGGCCATATATATGTTTCTGTTTAGACAAGGTAGAAAGAAAAATATTTAAACTTGAATGGAGGTGGTTACCATCCTTAACAAAACTTGTTTGTTCAGTACTTGACAGCCTCCAGATCTTTTCTTAAATGGATAGCTAAGATTTTAGCAATATCTTTAGTCCACATTTATAATGGGAAACAGACAAGTATAATGAAGGGAAGCATGTTTTTCTCTGCTATGGGAATGGCTGTGAGGGAAGTTTCTAACAATGAAGGATGCCAACATTGGCCAAGAGAAGAATACTAGAAAAAGGCACAATGCAAGGATAAAAGTATTCATTGAGCTTCATACATAGATCAGCATTAAGACATCTGGCCTGATACCTTTCCAAATTTTATTTGAAGAAATTCATCACCTGAAACAAAAGAGTTGAAAAGTCATCATCATCTTTTGATAGGCTAAGGGAATATGAGCCTAAAATATAATAGCAGATCCTAATTTTTTGAATAAACACATTAAGTAGAGTATAAAGTTTGTTTAATTAATTTGTAAAATTATCTACAATGGTACATAGATGTTTTTGATGTACACTTGTAAGAATCTATTTTAGACAGAGAAACTGGTAGTTTCTTTTATAATATAACAGTCTAGCTAGGACATTCTTCAAAGTCCACTTACACAATTTAACATTTAGTAGCACTAAACTCCAGATTTATCTTGCAGGATGTCATATTTCCAAGCGATTCTTCTGAAGTCTGCTCGTAGTGAATAGAGAAAGTCTGTTTAAGTTTCTATTTTCTGTCTTAAATGTCATTTAATTGCAGTTTAACTTCAGTATTGTGTTTCTTAGCTTTAACTGATACTAACTAAGGCTTATGAAAGCCTTGAGAAATAGGCATCTGAATGGGTCTATTATCAGTTAGTCAAAATGGCTGAATATCGAATACCAGATGTTCGAACTGTAAAGTTTGAAGACTGGTAATCGTGAAGCCGCAGAACACCAAATTCTTTCCCAGGGAAAGAATTTGGTGGGCTGTTTCAGTGGCTTCATGATTAGCAGGACTGTGGTGGGAAGTTACGGGTCAGGTCAGGTAAATGTGTGATTCTGTGGACGTTAGGGTTAGGGTGCGGGTTAGGTGAGTTCGGGTTAGGGCGCGGGTGTGGTGGGTATGCGATAGTGAAAGATTTTAGGGTTAGGATGGGATAGGTGAGTTAGGGTTAGGGCGCGGGTCAGGTGAGTGTACAAGAGTGACGGACATTTGGGTTAGGGTTTGGGTTAAGGAAATTGGATAGGTAGTAGTGTATGTGCAGTTTAGTGTCGGGTTAGATGTAGGATTTTGAGTGTATGTGTGTGGATTGATGTTTTTCTGGTGTGCTTGTGTTGTGTGTGTGTGTTTCTTGGAACAGAGATTTTGTTTCCCTGGGAAAAAAAAATCGCTGTTCTAAGACTTTGATGTTTTTGCAGTTCGTGGTTTGAAGTTCGAACTTATGGTGTTCGAACTTCAGACATTTCGATGAACTGATATAGACCCCATCTGAATTATAGGTTACTATCCAACTTTTTTCTTCATTTCCTGATGCCTGCCACCCACCAATTCCCTGCGATCTATGTGACCCACATATTCACCATAGAGTGAAAGCTGTTTCCAGACCAAACATTCCACTGGACAAGGACATCATCCAGACTTCCATCAGGGCCTTTTGCTTGTATTAGTCCCTACCCCCATTTATGCCCCACATATATCCACAGTCCCTAAGGGGAGACCTACTATTGGCTTGCAGTGCAAGTAGTTATGCTTCCACATGTGACCCAGCCAAAGCACTGCCCACATACAGATTGCATGATCACATAACCTTGATCTTCTCTAGTGATTTAATCATGGGGATGTGCCTGAGTAAGTGCCCTGCTTCAGTCCATCACCCACCATGGGTGAGCTGACCCAATCGACTCACTACCACCCCATGACTTTTCCAGCACTCAAGCCCCTAACCCAACTTGGGTCATCTAGGCCATAGTCGGAACTTCATCACCCTGTGCCACATAACCACAAGATTTGAAATGGTGCTATTGATGCAAAAGTCTAATGTTTTAGCAACATCAACTTCTTTGATGGTTTCATGTTGCACTATGAAACGAAAAACTCTCCAAACAATGTCTCTAGGACAGTAAGAGAGGAAAGTGCTAGAAGAAATGGAGAGTAGTCACCTAAACTTAGGAAGTGTAATCTAGCTCTGAAATCTTAAGCTGTGATTCATAAACACTGGTGTACCAAATCTCTGAAAAGTGCAGAAGATTTTTATACAATGGAGCAAGACCACATAGGTGATGCTCCCTCTCTTGTAAGCACCATACACCATGCACAGATTGCATATGTAAATCCCTTCTCTAGATAGTACTTGATTTAAGAAGCAAGCAACTCTAGAGTATTGGTTTGGCCAAAGAGAGCTACATATGGGACTGTGACCATATACAATGGTGTTGCACTTGACACCACAGGAATCCCCTCCCATGCCAATGTACTTCTCAGCATACAGTGCTGTATAATATACCAGCACTTAGAAAAACAGTAAAATGATTAAAAAATAACCTCTGTTGCATAGCAGGGAAATATCTACTGACAGTAGATTTCTACAGTGCAGGTAAAACCTGCTACTGCATACAAATTCTCCCCCCACACACACAGTGGTGCTACTGAGCTACAGTCAATGACAGCTGACACAACAGCAGATCCCATAAGTAGTCACATAATACTAATGACCATCAGTTCACTATTGTGCCTATGGAGTGAACCATTTTATAAATCCCTCCAATGCATGACAGCAAACCACAGCACTGCAGTGATAGGTGACTTAATAGGATATAGAAGACTAGACCTTACTGGGTAGTTACATGTAGTTACTTAGTAAGTTCCAGTATATGTCCTACCAATCTGCATCTTACTTCTGTACTACATGACACCAACATGATACACAGCACTTCTCCCCATCCCATGTACAGCACTGCCAAGTGTACAATGGGGCACTCATTTGTGTTACTCAGGAAAGATGGCTGTGTGGTGTATGCTACTGTGGACAACCATGGTATTAGATGTAGTGTGCACAATGCTTGTCTGCATCACAACAGTATGTTTATGAATTGCAGGATAATTAAATAAGAATGTGAAATAAGAAAGCAGCATATTTAAAATGGGGCTACACACTGGGTTCCTTTAAAGATGTACTACAGTGGATATAAAAAGTGTACACACCCCTGTTAAAATGCCAGATTTTTGTGAAATAAAAAATGAGACCACAATAAATCATTTCAAAACTTTTCCCACCTTTAATGTGACCTATAACCTGTTCAATTCAATTGAAAAACAAACAAATCTGTTAGGGAAAAAATATAAAAAATAAAAAACGTACAATACTCTGGTTGCATAAGTGTGCAGACCCTTAAACTAATACTTTGTAGTATGTGCATACCCTTAAACTAATACTTTGTAGTATGTGCACAATCTTAACCTAATACTTTGCTGAAGCACCTTTTGATTTAATTACAGAATTCAGTATTTTTGGGTAGGAGTCTATCAGCATGGCATATCTTGACTTGGCAGTATTTGCCCACTCTTCCTTGCAAAAGTTCTCCAAATCTGTCAGATTGCATGGGCATCTCTTGTGCACAGCCCTCTTCAGATAACCCCACAGATTTTCTATTGGATTTAGGTCTGGGCTCTGACTGGGCCATTACAAAACTTTAATGTTCTTCTGGTGAAGCCATTCTTTTGTTGATTTGGATGTATACTTGGGGTCATTGTCGTGTTGAAAGGTGAAATTCCTCTTCATCTTCAGATTTCTAGCAGACACCTGCAGGTTTTGAGCAAAAAGTGACTGGTATTTGGAACTGTTCATAATTCTCTCCACATCGACTAAAGCCCCAGTTCCAGCTGAAGAAAAGCAACCCAAAAGCATGATACTGGCACCACCATGCTTCACTGTGGGGATGGTGTTCTTTTGGTGATGAGAAGTGTTATTTTTGCGCCAAACGTACCTTTTGGAATTGTGGTCAAAAAGTTCAGCCTTGGTTTCATCAGATCATAACACATTTCCCACATGTTTTTGAGAGATGTGATGTATTGTTTTGCAAATTTTAGCCAGGCCTGGATGTTTTTCAGTGTAAGAAAAGGATTCCGCCTTGCAACCCTACCCCATAGTCGAGATATATGGAGAAAATGCGAGATTGTTGTCACATGTAGTACACAACCATAGTTTCCAGAAATTCCTGCAGCTCCTTCAGTGTTGCAGTAGGTCTCTTGGCAGCCTCCCTGACCAGTTTTCATCTTGTCTTTTCATCAGTTTTGGAGAGATGTCCAGTTCTTTGCAACATCACTGTTGTCCCATATTTTCTCAACTGTCTGTTGACTGTCTGCACTGTATTCCATGGTATAGCCAATGTTGTGGACACTTTCTACTCTTCTTCTGACTGATACCTTTCCACAATGAGATCCCTTTGATGCTTTGTAAGATCTCTGAGAACCATGGATTTTGGTGTAGCAGGCAACTGTGTAAATGTCAGAAAAATCCTACTAGGACAGCTAAACTTTATTTGTGGGTTAATCAGAGTTTCTTTAATTGATGGCAGTTGTGTACCCAAGAAGACTGAATGCTGTAATTAAATCAAAAGGTGCTTCAACAAAGTATTAGTTTAAGGGTGTGCACATACAACAAAGTATTACTTTAAGGGGTACACACTTATGCAACCAGTGAATTGTACATTTTTTATTTTTTTCCCCTAAAAGATATGTTTTTCAATTGAATTGTAGAGGTTATAGGTCACATTAAAGGTGAGAAAAGTTTTGAAATGATTTATTGTGGTCTCATTTTTTATATCACAAAAACCTGGCATTTTAACAGGGGCATATACACTTTTTATATCCACTGTACTTATTTCTCTCACAGGGGATTCATCAGGTGTCCAAGAGGTCCTTGAAGTGCTCTTATACCTTTATAATGTTTAGAAAATTGAGTATCAGATCTGTCAGCCTGTGGATTAAACAGTACATTCTATTCTGACAAAATTATCAAGTCATAACCTCTTTAAGATATTTGTATTTCAAGTCTATTTTTGCATTCATGTGTGCTTTCTGAAGAGTTTGAAGTCTGAAACTCCTAATGTCTTGACATTTAATGACTACAGTCCTCAGTGCTGTGGCAGAAAGCTAAAACTGCACGAAAACCAGTCCAGTAATATGAGGGAAAATTAGGGAAGTTTTAGAAAACAGGGACAGTTGTAAGTTATTCTACAGTAGCATCGTCTCAACCCCACAATACTCTTAGACACACACACACACACACACACACACACACACACACACACGCACACACACACACACACACACACACACACACACACACACACACAAGCACGCACACACACACACACACACACACACACACACACACACACACACACACACACACACACACACACACACACAAACTAAGGATAACTTGTGCTATAAATATTACCAAAAGGATAAAATTCAGAAGATAATACAGATTCAAGGAAACATCAACACTTTGTAGAATACTGATCACCATTAATTGAGGAAAAATGAACCAAGTAGCTGGCAGGAACAATAAAAATTCAAACTTCATCGTAAGATATAAAAAGTTTAATAAATACGTTAGCGCTTTCATGGCACCACAAAGCCACTTCAGCAGACCATAATCACGGCTGTACAGGTAAAAACCACATTCTCCAAAGCCCCAGGCTGCATTCTACATGAACTACAGAATGAACTGGCACCCCACCTAAGTACCATGTTCAATCATAGCTTCACCTCAGGCTTTGTGCCCACTGAATGGTGCACAGTGACGGTTATCCCACTCCACAAAGGGGGAGTCACCACGGACCCTGGGAACTACTGCCCCATTAGCCTGATGAGCCTGGTCTGCATGGAATGTATAATCATGGAACTTATAAACAAAGACATTGGTAATCTCCAAACTCTGGACCTCACCCAGTTCGGGTTTGTAAAAGGCAGAGCATATCTCCTAAACCGGACAGACTTCTTTGAAGCAGTCACCAAAGCCATAGATGAGGGTAAGGTGGTTCAAACAGCCTATCTGGATCTTGCCAAGGATTTCGACACCATCCCCCACTCTGGAATTATAGATAAACTCACTAAACTAGGTATAAATCCCTATGTTACAAAATGGGTTGCCAACTGACTCACTGACAGAACCCATACTGTAAAAGTAGCAGTCTCCAAATCTGACTTCAGACCAGTGACAAGTGGAGTACTACAGGGTTCAATCCTGGGTCCTCTCCTGTTTGGTATCTACTTATCTGAAGTACAGGCTAACACAGAAGGTCTTTGGCTAATGAAGTTTGCAGATGACTGCAAACTAGGAGCCATAATCCAAACTCCTAATGATGTGGACATCCTAAAAAAGGTTCTCACTGAGACAGATGGCTGGTGTCAAAGCCATGGCCTCAACCTCAATGCAAAAAAGTGCAGTGTCATCCCCTTTGGTAAAAACTCTGCACCCATGAACTACCACATAGGCAGTAGTCTACTTAGCACCAAAAGTATGATAAGAGTCCTTGGGACACAGGTGGACAGTAGTCTCTCCTTTGATAATCACATTGCCACAGTAGTCAGGAAATCCTTCTACGTGGCACACCTCATCACAAAAGGTTCATCCAGGAAAAAAGAGGTCATTGTTCCCCTCTACTCATCACTCATTAGACCCATTATAGAGTACAATACCCCTTTTGGTATGTACTTCGCAAGACATCTACAACAACTGGAAAGGCCGCAGAAATGGGTCTATATTAGAACATCGAATATTTAACAGTTCGAATCACTAAAGGTCAACCTTTAGTGATCGAACTGTTAAAACATCGAATGTTCAGAAAAAAAAAGTAAAAACAACAACAAAAAAAAAAACTAAATGGTGTAGGCAGGGGGTCAAGCACTCCTGCACCCCCACACCCCCGCTACTTAAATATACCAACTCCAAGACCGCACTACATTGAAGTAAACGGAAATTTCCCCTTATGGAGATTTCCATTTACTTGTTTGATGTTCTGCAGTTTTGTTGTTCTTGTGTCAACAATGTCAGATTCGACATTGTCAGCTTTCAAGAATTTAATATAGATCCCGCAGAAATACCTCACAAAGAGGATTATCAGCCTCAAACAGATGCCCTACACAGACCGTCAAAAAACTCCAGCTTTACTCCGTTGCATATCATCTACTCAGAGGCGAACTCTGCCTAACATACAAAGCTATGTCAAACCCAGAGCTGCTGGACATGCTCCACTTAAAGAAATCTCAATCTCTCCGAGCTACACACTCTAGGGACCTAAACCTTGTCATCACAATAAACAGGTAATGCTGGAGGGATAGATTCCTGTCTCAGAGACTTCCCATACTCTGGAACAAACCACCTGTCTATATCAAACAAAGCTCCTCATTAGCACTATTCAAGAAAAATCTTGATGATTGGATGGGAAATAGGAAATTCACCCGGGGGATCACTTCTGTGGCTCTGCTCGACAGAGGCACAGGAAAATAATTTTCTTGGGTGACGAAATCCAGGGTACCTTTTTGGCTAGGCTTATACAGGCCCTAGGGCCAATAGCCTAGTACCTATCTATGAATCTATGAACTAAACTAATGATTAAAGACACCAGTACAAAGAAGATTATTTCTTTATACAATCGATGATGACAAGCTTGACCTTCTGCAAAACAAATAAAAATAAAGACTAAATGTCAGCTGATATAAGGGTATGTAGTTTTACTAATAACTATAATAAAGACTGAATATGACAATAAGAAGAATATAAGGACCTCATTCTAATAGCTGAATGACTATCAGATTTAAGTGCAACAGGCATTTTGTAACCATCTGTGTTTTACAATTATTTGTTTTTCTGTTATGCCATTGATGTTAAAACTATAAGTGACAGCAAATGATAAAACTCATAGCGTTTCCCTCTAATTGACTCTCTTTTTATCTATAACCACACCCAAAAAATTACTTTAGCTACTTATACAATACTCTCTACAACTGCAAACCAACCCCACCTTACCTCTTTAGAAGAACAGCTTCTTAATTCCATTGTGGTTTCAACATTACCTTATGTTACTTTCCAATGTGGGTGTTCTACTTGAAGGAACTCATTAACAACTACTCCATCTAGGAAGTGAGACGCTACTGCAGAAGCATTTAGGAAGGCAATACTGTAAAATATACATACATTTAAGTAGCAAAGCATGCTGGTTCAGTCTTTTATGATTTCATGGCAGGGATTTTCAGCTCCGAGAAAAAAAAACCCCAGAGGACTATCCTTTATCAACAAAATAAAATGCAACAGAAACATACTTTCTGCATCAAAAGCTGCATATGGTAAGGAGGTTATATGTAATTCCAAATGTTTCTTACATAAATTTGCTTCCGAAAGTGACCCTTATAGTATAAAGAACTTGACATAATGATGTGTGTTTTGGAAGCAAAGTGAAAGAAGTGGGATGGCTGTCCACAAGAACCACTGAGAACCAAAGTGAAACCTCTTGAATCAGAGAGTTAAAGAAATAATAGAATATTACTAAACTAATTAGGAATACGAGAAGTCCATACTAACTAGTCCAGTGTAGACACCTGGAAAATAGATCAAGATTGTGATAATATAGAATGAATCAGTTAGGAAAAGAAAGCAAATGTGATTTTTCTAAATGGCACTAATATCTTTTGCATGCATATTGACAAATGAAAGACAACTAATCGTTGGTGGAGCTGAATGCCTGGCCAGAAGATCCTGGTACATTGTCACAGTTTCCTGGTGATCTGGCTCCACACATTGATTTTTGTTCATTTGAAAGAGGTACAAGGCCTCCTCATGTGTCCAGTTATATGCCTTGACATATCTCAGCTGTTTCTTTGTCAATATCAGGTATCAGTTCACAGTTAGCAATGCGATGAAATGGAACATTATTAGTGTCACTTTTTAAATTTGGTGCAATAGGGTTGGCATTAGCCTATTGGTGGATGTCAATAGAAGCACTGAACAGCTGATCAGATATTGGCTAATACTTAGCATATATGCTGAACTATAGTCAGATGAACCAAGATCTGCCATTTTAAGACAGCACACACCAATGTGATTCAGAAACATTCTATGTAAATGAACCTCATTAATTATGTATGGTGCAAATTGTACTTTAGATGTTTTGGTACTTTTTCATTTGTATGAAGTATGCTTCTTACAGCATGCATAATTCATTTAGTTCTGCAATATATATTCATATGTATTCATGCTCATGGGTTGTGGAGTATCCTGTAAACCTGCAGATTCCATAGGCTTTAACTAAATTATTGAATTATAGTAGGTTTCATGTCATATTTTTAGTAAATATCCTGTTATTTAGATATATGTTCTGTGTATACCTATCTAAACATACACGCTTACATCATTATTGTGGATAACAGTGCTGCTTAGAGTAAACATATTTTCTAGGAAATTTTAAGGTCCAGATTTCAATAAATTATCATGAAATCTCTCAGTATAGCAACATTTACTGAAGTGCAATGCATTTCATAGCATTTTCCACTAAATACATTATGTGCTTTCTATAATGATGCCAGCAAAGAACATGGTTACAACATTTGCTACTTTTGTATATATTGTACTCCCTTTATACACCTGTTTGATGTATAAACTACTTTGTAGATTTTTGAAATTTCTTACTCTTAACAAGTAATCTTTGCAAAGTACTAGTTATGATGCTATATAGGACAGTACCTTTAATGTGTTCTGTGCATGACTTGCGTATTACTCATAACTACAATCAAGGTTGCAGATATCCACAACTTTCTGCATCACTTTAGGTGGTTGATCTGTTTTATTACTTAAATATGAATGGCAATCTTGGATAGATATGCTTATTAAGCATATAAATATGGTATGTAGGATTTGTGTGCATGCAAATAGTAAGGTACATATTATCCATACCATATCTGTGTTCTGGCTGCAACATCTCAACTTACTGTGTATTATTTAGATTTTGACAGACATCAGATGCCCTCTTGATTCTTAAAGAGAACACCTATATCCCGACTCCAAAAAACAAGTGCACCGTTACAATGATGCTGGTGTAGTGGTTACATTAAAGGTTGTCTAATATGTACTGTGTTATGAGCATGGGTTTGAAATTCTTATTAACTGAATGTAAGAAGGTATGTTACACATGCACTGATGTGCCATATATATATATATATATATATATATATATATATATATATATATATATATATATATATATTATGGATATTCATAAACATGGACTTTCTTGTTGATGTTAGTGTTACTGTGCCAGTTATTTCAGTGTGTGTCTTGTGTCACCCTGATCTTGTGGCAGTAATGGCTGCTGTGCTAACAACAGCCTGCAGTGCATGTTAGTTGATTTATTACATCTAATACCATGGAAATTCTATTTTTATTTATGTAGGATTTAGCTGACAGCATTGTGTACATCTGTTCACATGTTTAACATGTTGTTATAGGCTTTCCTGTCAATGTACCTCAGTTATCATTATGTTGTACAGCTGCCTTTATGTTAAGTACATGTTTACAGATGTGTTACACGTGCATTCCGCTACATGTACACACATGTTTTTCTTGGCTATAACTTAAATCAACAACAGAACACCTTCCCCTATTGTTTCCCAATAGCTGGAACAACTTTCCTAGTATGTTATTCTGTAGGTAATGACAATGATCATGCTGCACAAAACCTTGATATATAACATTTCCCAGTCTCACATCCCAGGCTTCTGCACTTCACATTCCCAGTTACCTATGGCATCACATGCATACTGGATCCATATATGAGTCTATACATGTCCAGACATGCATAATTATCCTGCTAATCCTAGACTGTCTATAGTTCTAAACAGTCCAACTTTGCCTTCTTTTCCTACACTGTCATTTGTACCTATGTGGGCCCTTTCAAGTGTTGATCAGTTATCTTAATTATATTAATTTATACTCTTGTATTACAGGCCATGAAAATCATGTCTGGGATGCTATTTGTGTCCCTTGTCATTGGCCTACCATGTATGGGACATGTTTAACATGATGTCTGTACATTTTCATATTCTCCTTTTCCACATTGTACAATATGCATTATGGCCTCATTTCAGGCATGACATTTTTTTATGTATCATGTCATTTAAGTAATTGTATCACACATTCTGCATCCTTATGCACATATTGTGATGTGCTAGTCCACTCCCCAGCACACAGTGACCAGCCTTCTACCCACAGTACTGTGCTACTTTACAGACTCCACAGCTAGACTCTACAGAAGACATATGAATTATAAGTTACACTGGTATTCACCAGCTGTGGGTCATACAAATACCTATGCCATAGGTGGCTTACCTGTAGTTCATTCCTCTTTTTCTATTAATTATGTACTTTCTGTATATGCATCTGCATATGTTCTCTTCAGAAGTTACCAATGTTATTTTATAGTGCAGCATCGGGCAGTTTAGATACTTGTATGGGATATATGATGTTTTTCCTGTGGATAACCCGCATACTATCGCTATCATATATGGTGCTATTATGCTGATACCAATGGGTACACATCATCTGTTTATTATATACATGCATACAGCTGGTGTTTCATGACTCAAATGTTCTGAGCCAGATGTTGTTAAGTTGTCTGAGCAACAATATATGGCCACAACCTTCAAGTCCCACTCTGAATATTCTGTCCCTTGTGTCCTCCTGAGCATTTTGTGACTGCATTGATAGCTCCACATCAGATATTTGGGGGTCTTGACACAGCTCACCCCCACCTAGGGCTGGCAAGCCATCATGCTTGGATATATTCATATTGTGCAACATGGCACATAGTGGGGACCATTTGTGCTGCCCTTTTTGGTGTGTATTGTAGTGCATGCCCGTTTATGTTTGACATCTGAATCGCATGCCAAACAATCATTCAGTGGTGTTTCCTGTCACAGCATATGTTAAATTGAATGCATCATTAGCAGGCATATTTGGAACCCTGAATGGCATCGTGAGCCTGCGTTCCAGTGGCTAACTGTTGTCACCTGCTGGTATAATTGGACAGAATTAGATGGGTTAATTTATGCTAGCATATCATGAGACAGAACCCATTAACCATGCATGGACATACTTAGCAAGTAGTAACCTCTTCGGGTTCTCCCCCTCTTGAAAAGCCGCCCTTAGGGCACTTTTTCCCCATATTACTGCATCATGCACACTACCAAGGTATGTTACCTTCAGGTTAATCATGAGGCTGTCTGATGGGCCCACTACTTGACACATGAGCAATGGCCACCTCTTATTAATTAATTAATTAATTAATTTAACATTTGTTAACTGGGAAAGTCCAACTTGGAACAAAGCCAATTTTCAGTGGAGGCCCGGGGACAAATGTTCCAGACACATGTCTTTGTAACATGAGAGGAAACCGGAGCACCCAGAGGAAACCCACATAAATGGAGGGAGGAAATGCAGACTCCAGACAGAAGGCACCCCAGCTTAGAATTGAAGCAGAGAACCTCTTGCTGTGAGGTGATAATGCTACTGCTGCACCACTGCGCCATATTTCTGTTAAAGTAATGCACTGTGTCCTCTTCAGAAGAAGGTTTGATTGGAGTATAGGTGAAATCGATTGCACCGAGCACATGGGAATGTTGGCAATGGACTAGAAGCATTCCACGGCAGCCTGGTACTCCCTAGGTGTTAATGGAAAATGGATGAAGTCATCAACTTTGCTGCACATAACTGCTAGAACCTGTCCGAATATTTGACTAGCAGCTGTCTGGGTTACCCTTACAGTATCAGCCACTGGGTGCTGGAATGTTCCAGAGGCCATTATAACCAGACTCAGACACACCTTTTTTCTTCTGGGACCATATTACACACAGACTACATGGAGACATGGAGAGTGCATGTAGAGTGCAAACACAACACAGAACCCGCACCAGCTCTCTATCTAATCTGTACCTATCAGTTATTTCCTGATTAGAGAGAGTGTAGCTCAGCCCTACCCTGTCTATGGATAAGTTGCAGCTGCATATTGTCCTCCAATATATCCTGAAAAAATCCCAGTCTGATGGAATGAATTAATATCATCTTCCATTTTAAAAAGCTTTACTGTCAAATCTGCAAGAAATCATTGAAATTTAGCCTACATTCTGGAACAGGAATATCAAGCAAGAGTGACCTCCACCAATTGCTTTCCGTAAAGTATCAGGGTATTAGTTTCTCACATTTTATTGCCATTGGGCACACATGTTAAGTTTTGGAATCTAGCGCACGTGCATGAAGTCTAAAATTATCCTGTGCCATACTCTTTAGCATATGCACTTGATTTCTAGTATTTCTAGAATCACTTCTGTCTTTAGTTTGTGGACGTCTTTCTTTGATGTGTTGTGCTGTGCGCAACTATGTTTTGGAATCTGGAATGATGTTTTCATGACTGCTAGTACTAAAGCTCAAAAACAGTCACAAAATCCTTTTGGAGGCTAAGCTCATGGGATACATAAGAAGCCAAGAGTATTCCATGTCATCTTTTATTGCTCTTACCTGAAAGATGTCCAAAACGTCTAAATCAGTTGAGTGGGCCTCTATGATTAATAATGCTCTTTCTTGAAGAATATGACTATGAAAGTCATATTTTCTCTGTTCACTCAGAGAAGACAGATCCAAATGAATTAAAAACAAAATAGATCATTTTTATAAGCAAGAACAAACCCTGCATTGGAGGTGGTGGTGGGGGGTGAATCTTACATCAAGATGGACCTAGTCATTTACATCTATAATTAAGGTAAGCACACAACTTTCAAATGTGGCAGGATTGGTCTGTCTCCCTCTACCTCTAGGAGATAGGTCCATGCAAGCACATTGCTGAATAGATATTGTCAAAGACTGTCTCTAAGGTATTATCTCCAAGAAAATCATGAGTAGAAATATCCAATCTCCAAATGTCACACAAGCATTGTAGAGCATGAATTATTATGGAGCAATAATGTAACAAGAGGAGACTAGCAGTTCTTGCCACTAAGCCTAAGATCCCATTTACCTAATAGTAAAGTCAAGAGATACCAAGCGGTAAGCAGAAATAAGAACAGTTTCCTAACATGTAGGTTGGGAAGTATATGAAAACAGCCCCAAATCAGGAGTCAGTGTGACAGCAAAAGACTAGACAGCGGTCCAAGGAAGTAAATATTGTGGGAAGAAATAGCCAGGGAATTGTTATGGCTAGGCTTGTATAGGCCCTAGGGCTGATATCCTAGTACCAACCTATGAACCGATAAGGGAAGAAAATTGTCAGGCACCAGAAATGAAGTCTCAAGATGGATATAGGACAGAGTCAGCATCTAGCATCTCCACACTAAAGTGGGTGCCGAATGAATTAGTAAAGACATTACTATAGATTAAGCTCAGAAACAGTACAGTGCCCTGACAGATGGAAATAAGCTGAAGATCAAGAAAGCTAAAGCCCCAGATCCATGAAAGTGCTCCTCAATAAATAAGAAGAATCTGGAACTTGCTCAGAAACAAGAGACAAAATAATGATGATTGATAAGGGAATCTAACAGCATAAAAGCAGTATATTCAGCCTGAGGCCCACTAAATGGTGAGGTCTAACCATATGAAAGAAACTGATAATCTAACGATGAAGGGTATGAGAACTTAAGTATTCCAGCAGTTTGACTGAAAGACAGCATATGGATGCTCCAAAGAAAAGTAAAACTCTTAAATCTCAGAAGAAGAGGAAAAGATACAGCTTAAGTTGAAAGACAATGCATAACTCAGAGAAAATATAATGCACCCTAAGTAGCAAGGAAGTAAGGCAAACAGGAATAGCACTAAAGTCAGAATGAACACGGTCTGTGTATGTCTAATACCAGCCAGATTCATACCTTTGAACCCTAAGAAGGAAACAAGGTAAGCCACATCTGAAAATATTCCCAGTAGGTCCTGACTGGATACAGACCATTGCCAAAGGACCCAGACAAACTCTAAACTGGTCGGGGAGGTGAAGAGGGTCCTGAATGCTTTAGGTTTCTAACAGAGAGTGGAGGGTAGAAAAGATTTACTAATGAGAAACAGAGCAGAGAGGGCCAAAGAACTCTGGCAGCCTATGCAGAAAAGAGACCAGGGGGGTAACCATCCAGACAATAGCCCCTGGAATCAAAATGTGAATCTGACTCAAAACTAAAATCTAACAAATGATATGAAGAGGTTAGATGGAACATCAGAAATGCACCTCATTTTAAGAGTCGGGAACATTGCTGAAGAACTGAAGGTAGCTGACATCAAAATATAAACAGTTGCTAAGGAAAATACACAAGAAGAGATAAAAAGCCAGACTATCTCCTATAATCATATTACCATAGTCCCTGCTCTCTGAAAGGGAGAGACACTGAGCATAATGGACAATCTAATGCAGGAGACCAGGAAGACAGAATTGTCACCCCAGTCCAGCAGCAGACATAGCTAGAATATTAATCTGCCCATCTGTCCAAGTAGCTGATGAAATAGACAACTAATAACATAGTCTTTAAATGCTGGAAGGACAGTGGCTAAAAGATAATGATTAAGGAAAGTGCAGAAACACGTGTACAAGTCTAGCTGGAAGAAAATCATCATGGCCAAAAGACTAAGGGAACCAGAACATAAATCTAAATCTAATTGAAGAGGGGAGAGGTTAGTAATTGTAAGGCTATAACAGCTGTTGTTTGGCTGGACTGAGGAATCTGAAGTTAGTCCTGCATAGACAGAGGCATTGTCTACTAAAATATTCTTCCTTTGCTCACAGATGGATAAATAGCTGAAAGGAAACCACTACCAGAACAGTCACAATCAGAAAAATGGAAGGCACTCTAAAGGACAGGAAGAAATACTCAATGGTTTATATATGGAGGCTCAACCTTTGTAAAATCAGGATAACCCCATGGGAAAAACAAAGATTCTCAATGTTAAGAGTGACTGAATACAATGCAGAGGAGAATTTATAGAAACCAAAACAAACTAGGGAGCCTAACAATAAAATAGAGTGCAGGTCTGCAGAGTTAATAAACATATATAACACTAAACATGAAGCAAGGGATAACCCTGGACCAGGGTAGTCTTTTTAGGGGTATCTGAGTCTCACATCCAGGAAGGCAAGTTTTCGGTGCCAGAGTGCATGAGTCCTGCTGGCCTTGAGTCATAGAGGTAGCAGAAGATGTGCCAGTCCTACCACATGTAATACTTCACAGTAAGCATACTGTTTAGTAGAATGATGAAGGGAGTGGGAAGACTGCATACATTTCTTATTGGGAGATGACACATTTCAAGAAGAGTGCTGCTCCCAATGGCTTTGTTTGAGTGGTCAGATTGTCATATTATATTGACTGTTTTATTGCTATCAATTCATGCCCTATATCTAAATACGTGATGAGACTGGTGCTGCAAATTGTTCACCATGTTTTTTTCCCTGAAATGTGTATGAAGGTGTGCATTTTGTATGAAGGCCAACTCTGGCCTAACACTGAAAATTGTCCCCACCTGCCCCTCCAAGAAAGGACATAGCTGGAAAAAGACAGAGGCAGAAAAGGGAGTATGGTCTTTCTTAACATAAATAGCATTTTGCATACCTGACAAAGTACAAAGATAGAAATATGATGCTCTACTTCTAATATTATCTGGCACTGTTAATACCTAGCATGGGTGGTCCTTCTTAATCTGGCACCTTAGTTGAGACCTGTCCATGTTGCTCTCAGCATATTTGATGCATGCAAGCCCACACAGTCCAGTATATATATATATATATATATATATATATATATATATATATACACACACACACACACACTTATATATATATATATATATATATATATATATATATATATATATATATATATATATAACTAACAACTAAAATTAACCGCACTCAAAAAAAAAAATTGAACGAAAAGAAGAAATTTTAACTAAGAAATGAACTTTGTAACAATAACAGCATTCAAAAAATAGTAAATCACACCAACAACTCTAGTAGTACTTTAGTGCTTTTGTCTTATTTATTATCAAGACTTCTTCAGAAAGACATGTTTCGTAACTATGAGGAACCATTTTCACTTCCTTTAAATACATTAGTTCTAGCAGGCCATTTAAATTAACAACAGTTCCTTTCCAATAGTAAAGTGTGAACAGGCAGGGTGCTGTGTGCATTTTCATTAACGTTACAATCGCAGTTACATAAGGTAAATTAGTCAGACAGTAATAGCCTTGTGGTGCCATGTGCATACTAGTAGGGATTTTGTGCAAAAAAGGGGATTGTGTGCAAAAAGGGATTGTGTGCAAAAAGGGATTGTGTGCAAAAGCAAAAAAAAAAAAAAATTATTAAAAATATGGGGGAACCGGGAAGGATGAGAGTCATGCTGTGATAATTCTAATATAAACACGTAACTTATGAGCCCCTGCCTCCAAAGGTAAGTAAAGAAGGGCACGGAGAATGGTGGAGGAGTCAGGTAGAGAGTCCTACTATGCCTGGGTATCAGTGTGTGTGTAGAGAAATGTGTGGGTATGCCACCAGATGGGGGAGTGGGAGGAATGTGGTGTAGAATTAAGGGGGGGCTCTTAGGGGGCCACCCATGACAAGGAGTGTGGAGCTGGGGTTTGATGGGTAGGAGAATATGAATAATAGAGTGCCCCAGAAGACTGTCAGTGCTGGGGTTTGATGGGTAGGAGAATATGAATAATAGAGTGTCCCAGAAGACTGTCAGTGCGGATGGTACTGCCCGTGGGCTGGTTCGGATGGTATCACCCCTTGAATGGCTGCGTGAAAAGTGAGACCGGGGGGATTGTTGGTGGGGTCAGCGGGGGCTAGCCTGGTGACTGGGAGTGTGTGTGTACAGGGTAGGAGGGAAGGCAAAAGTCAGAGAGAGAGAGGAAACACATTATATTCACTTGCGCAGTTGTAAATCCATAAACACATTAAATCCACTTGCACAATTCTTCAAACCCTCTTGCACAATTTTTCAAACCCTATCACATTTCAATCTCTATACCATTTAAGTGCACATTTAATGTTCAGTGTCTCATTGAGACCTGGATAGACATCAGCTCTCAGTTCTATCTGCCATTTTAATTCCCAGACTTGCAGGAATGTGTCTATGTCCCCTACAAATTCTGTTATTTTTTCCAGCGCTGTGAATTTGAATCCTGTGAAATTTGGGCAAATAGCACTGTGTTTAGCCAAGGCATTTAAACTGTCCTGTTTATGTATTGCTGCAGTGTGTTCTTTAATATGGCTACTGAGCTTTCTGTTCATTTTGCCGACATAGAAATTCCCACAGTGTTCGCAGAAAGCACAGTAGACTACATTTTTGTGTTGCAGTCATAGTGGTCATGTAGACTGACAGTTCTGTTACAGTGTGGGAAGGTGATGTTGTTGTCTTTTCATATGTGTACACAGGTGACACACTTGCCGCAGTCAGACATTCCAGGTTCTGTCGATACTTTGCTATGTGGGGATGGGCTTTTATTCCTCTCTAACGCACCACCAAAAGAAGAGGTTCATTTGAAACAGAAGTTCGGGGATGTCCCAAGTAACTTTGTCAGACCTTTTTCTCCTTCCAAGATGTCCCAATTGTTGGTGAGGACCCCTCTGATTCCAAACATATCTGTGGAAATTGGAAGGGGGAAACTTGACACCCAGTCCTTGCTGTGCCCTTGCTGTGAATCCCTTTTGCAGGATTGGTGGGTACCTGGAGTGTCTGTGCTGTATGATCTTTTGGAATAGGTTGTCCACTAAATACTCTGGGTATTTTCTTTCTAAGAACAAGTTTCTGAGGTAAAAATCTTCCTTGATGAAAACCTCATCCCTAAAAATGAGTCTGGATAACTGGATGAATTGTCCTTTTACAATATTCTTTTTCATGAAATGGGGATGCTGGCTGCTGAACTCTAGATAGTCATTCCAGAAAGTGGGCTTGCAGTAGATGTTAGAGTCAAACTGTCCACTTTCTGGGTCTATAGTGAGGTGGATATCCAGGAATTGAGTGGTGGTTCTGATATGTCCTACCGTGAGGGTCAGGAAGTCCAGATTCTGGAAAAGGGTTTCCAGAAAATTGCTCAGAAAAAGTCTGTCCCCCTTCCAGAAAAAAAAGACATCATCAATATAATATCTATACATTATGGTGTTGTTTAACCTGGGCAGTGATTCAACCTTATCCATTTCCCAGGCACTGAGGACTAAGTTTGCATATGCCGGGGCCATTTTGGACCCCATGGCTACCCCTTTCTGTTGGTGGTAAATCTTCCCGTTGAATTGAATGAAGTTATTTCTTAATACTGCTTCTGTTAACCTGCATACTATATTAATCTTAGTCCCGCTTAGGTTGGAGTGCCTGTTCAGGTACTGTCTGGTGAGGGTCAGTCCTTTGGCGTGGGGGATGTTTGTGTAGAGTGCTTCTACATCTAGGGTGACCAGTAAATATTCCCCTCCATCCAGCCTTAGTTTGGAGATGTCATTTAGAAAAGCCCAGGAGTCCTTGGTGTAGTATTTGCTGTTCTGTACAATGGGGTTAAGGATGTGGTTCATGTATTGTGAAATCTTTTCTGTTTTTGTCCTTCGGTTCGATACCACATGGCGGAAAGTTGGATTGGGATTCCAAAAAATTTTCCAAGGCTGGGTGTCATGACCTGCATGAAGTCTTTTTTGTCTTGAGAGATCTCATCCCTGAGGTACAGTTCCAATAGTAGGTTGTCAAGTTGTTTAAAGTTTTGTTGTACCTGGTTGATGTTGAACTTTTTGTAGAACTGGTTATCCATGAGGGATGCTTCAAGTGTTTGGATATATCTCTCCTACTCCATCACTACTATCCCAGATCCCTTGTCAGCCTTCATGATTCGTAGGGATTTGTCCTGACTCAGTTCCTTCCAAGCCTGTCTTTCTTCCCTGTTCAGGTTGTGCCACTTTGCCGAGGGCTTATCAGAAAGGAGTTTCCTGATATCCCTTTTGCAGGTACTCGCAAAGAGGCTCAGTGTGTTGGAGAGTGCAGGAGTGTACAGGATCTTCATGGTAAGGGGTCTGTCGTTATCTTCTGAGCTTTCCTCATCTTCTTCCTCTTTATATTGTTGTATATCTAATTTTAGTTGTAACTTTCTCAGGTAGCACTTGAGGTCCAGGATAACATCCGCCATGTTGGCTCTCTGCGCTGGGATGAAAGAAAAGCCTTTCTTCAGTATCTTATGATGGCTTTCCGAGAAAACTCGTATGGTGAGGTTAAAAATGTCACCTACCCCTGCTGGAGACCTCAAGTCAGTGCTGTCAGGTGCTGGTATCAGTGAATGGGGAGGGTGATCAGGGTGGTCTATCTCAGTAATAGTACTGTATTCCATTCCATCTCCTTCTTCCCCTGTGATAGTTGTTCCCCCTCCTTCCCTCAATATTGTTGGTGTTGTGGTTCCAGTTTCATTCATTACCCCCAGGTCTGAACCTGGTATAAGTCCTGGTTCTGGTTGTGAGTCCTGCTGAAGATAAGAAAAATTGTTGTTGCCACTTGTGTTGTTGTTGGAAGACTGGTCGTTCATTGGTGGGGCCTGATAAACTCCTCCTTAATTGATCACACTGTCCGGTGTCCTGTGATTTGTGTTGTTGCCCTCATTGTTGTCGTGGTGGTCACATTCACTGGTGTTTGGATCTTCCTGTGTCGGCTGATTCTGGAGAGGCGTTTCTGGTCTTGGCTGTCCCCTAGGAGGAGTATGTACCCTGATCTGGGAACTACTCCCTGCTAGTGGGCTGGATGTGATGAGGAGTATATCCACCTCTGGTGTGTTGGGTCCATTTGTGGGTTCTTGTAATTCTGTCGTAGGCCTTAGTTCAGTTGTGGACAATGGGTTGGTTGTGGGATATCTGTCTGGCCTTCTCCATCTGTCCAAGGAGCGTGTGGGCCTGATCGGGTATGCTTTTCCTTCCTCATATTGTTTAATGTCCCTAAGCAATTTGCCTTTCTTGCATTCAATCAATGTCGCCACATGCCTAGTAATTTTGTGCGGTACATTGTCCCACATTTCCACGAAGTCAGTAAATGTGGGATCCTGCAGGATGTGTGTTTGCAGATCATCTATTTGAGACTTGTAGGTGGCCATACTCTCAGTATTGGTTTGGATGAGGGCTTTGATAGCTGCTAGCCCAGAGTCATTATATATTTTGACCAGTTCTTTGTGAAGCTGAAAGTTTGGAGTGGTCCTGTTAGGAAATTTGTTACATCTGAGACCCTGTGGGACTATACCCAGCTCTAAACACCTTTCCAGATAGAAGTTGTCATGCTCCAGGTTTTTGTAGGTTTTAATCAGTCTCTCGAATCTGGTAATCAGAGACCTGGTGCTCTGTGAGACCCCTCTGTTTTGACTGTACTCCATTTGTACTGTTGTATTCTGGGCCGGGCAACAGAAGGGATTAATTTCCGTCTGCGTGAGTATCAGGTCAAGAGCCTGTGTGGTCTTTATTTCTGTCCCAGTTCTGTTGTTAATTGTGGCCCTGGGTCCAGAGTGGTCTGGGGGTTCAGTGTGGTCCCTGATGATCCTTTCATTTGTAGGTGTTAAAGGTCTGCTGTTTAAGTCCTCGAAGAGATCCTGCGCCAAACGAATTCCTTCCGATAATTTTGTAAGAACTGTTGTTGGATAAATTGGTGTCCTGCTCCTGGTTGCTTCTGTCTTCAGTTGGCGACTAGAGCCTGAGTTGGGTGCTATGTTTCCTGCCATACTGTCACGCGGAGTAGAAGACTTACAACTAAAATTAACCGCACTCAAAAAAAAATTGAACGAAGAGAAGAAATTTTAACTAAGAAATGAACTTTGTGACAATAACAGCATTCAAAAAATAGTAAATCACACCAACAACTCTTGTAGTACTTTAGCGCTTTCATCTTATTTATTATCAAGACTTCTTCAGAAAGACATGTTTCATAACTATGAGCAACCATTTTCACTTCCTTTAAATACGTTAGTTCTAGCAGGCCATTTAAATTAACAACAGCTCCTTTCCAATAGTAAAGTGTGAACAAGCAGGGTGCTGTGTGCATTTTCGTTAACATTACAATCACAGTTACATAAGGTAAATTGGTCAGACAGTAATAGCCTTGTGGTGCCGTGTGCATACTAATAGGGATTGTGTGCAAAAAAGGGATTGTGTGCAAAAAAGGACTGTGTGCAAAAAGGGATTGTGTGCAAAAGCAAAAAAAAAAAAAAATTATTAAAAATATGGGGGAAACGGGAAGGATGAGAGTCATGCTGTGATAATTCTAATATAAACACGTAACTTATGAGCCCCTGCCTCCAAAGGTAAGTAAAGAAGGGCACGGAGAAAGGTGGAGGAGTCAGGTAGAGAGTCCTACTATGCTTGGGTATCAGTGTGTGTATAGAGAAATGTGTGGGTATGCCACCTGATGAGGGAGTGGGAGGAATGCGGTGTGGACTTAAGGGGGGGCTGTTAGGGGGCCACCCATGACAAGGATTGTGGAGCTGGGGTTTGATGGGTAGGAGAATATGAATAATAGAGTGTCCCAGAAGACTGTCAGTGCGTATGGTACCGCATGTGGGCTGGTTCAGATGGTATCACCCCTTGAATGGCTGCGTGAAAAGTGAGCCCGGGGGGGGATTGTTGGTGGGGTCAGCGGGGGCTAGCCTGGTGACTGGGAGTGTGTGTGTAGGGGGTAGGGGGGAGGCAAAAGTCAGAGAGAGATTGAGGAAACACATTATATTCACTTGCGCAGTTGTAAATCCATAAACATATTAAATCCACTTGCACAATTCTTCAAACCCTCTTGCACAATTCTTCAAACCCTATCACATTTTAATCTCTATACCATTTAAGTGCACATTTAATGTTCAGTGTCTCCTTGAGACCTGGATAGACATCAACTCTCAGTTCTATCTGAAATTTTAATTCCTGGACTTGTAGGAATGTGTCCATGTCCCCTAAAAATTCTGTTATTTTTTCCAGCGCTGTGAATTTGAATCCTGTGAAGTTTGGGCAAATAGCACTGTGTTTAGCCAAGGCATTCAAACTGTCCTGTTTGTGTATTGCTGCAGTGTGTTCTTTAACACGGCTAGTCAGCTTTCTGTTTGTTTTGCCGACATAGAAATTCCCGCAGTGTTCGCAGAAAGCACAGCAGACAAGATTTTTTGTGTTGCAGTCATAGTGGTCATGTAGACTGACAGTTCTGTTACAGTGCGGGAAGGTGACGTTGTTGTCTTTTCATATGTGTACACAGGCGGCACACTTGCCGCAGTCAGACATTCCAGGTTCTGTCGATACTTCGCTCTGTGGGGATGGGCTTTTATTCCTCTCGAACGCACCACCAAAAGAAGAGGTTTGTTTGAAACAGAAGTTCGTATACACACACACACACACACACACATATATATATATATATATATATATATACATATATATATATATATATATATATATATACACACACACACATACATATGTGTATGTGTGTGTATATACAGCATCTGAATCAAGGGGATGCTGCTCTACAGCAATTAGGGGTGTCATATAAAGTATATGTGAATACTGTAGTATACCTTTAAATCAGCAGCTACCTGGGTATAAGTCATGAGAAATTTTGGGAGTGAGTCAATCCTCATTAAATTCTTGAGGTTCAAGCAGCTTATATTTGTGTCTGTTTACAAAGGAAGTCTAAATGGTATATTTTTAATATCATACACACAGCTCTAACAAACATTGTTAGAACACTATAAAAAAAGAAAGGAAAGAAAAAAAGAAAAGAAAAGAAATCTGTATCCTTGTGTGTGTGTGTGTGTGTGTGTGTGTGTGTGTGTGTGTGTGTGTGTGTGTGTGTGTCCATTCTCATGTCTCATTACTCTTCCTTCTCCCCCAGTTGCCATAAGCACTACTCAGAACTGTCCGCATGCACACTATTTTCTTCTTTACTTTTGAAATGAAGGCAGGAATATAGATTTAATTTAAAACTTTTAATTTAAATATCCTTTGTTGCTCAGGTAAGTTCTACTAGGCTAGTAATGTCTTTTTAGGAGAGATGCTGGTATTTATACTGCTAGGTGGTATTTGACCAGGGTATTGGTGAACTTCCCTCTACCCATTTTGATAGCTCAGGTGGATATATAAGGTCTCATAGCACCCACCTTTAATACAGACAGATGGGGCTTCTGTTTATTACCTCATCCAAAGGATGACACACTCAGGAGTGCAACACTC
The DNA here is from genome assembly GCF_019279795.1 of Protopterus annectens. Lineage (NCBI taxonomy): Eukaryota > Metazoa > Chordata > Ceratodontiformes > Protopteridae > Protopterus > Protopterus annectens. The sequence goes on from NC_056741.1 coordinate 883,997,153, forward strand.
CCTCCACCTTAAAGTGCACTGCAGTTTCAGCAATCCATCTACATGGTGTGAGAGTAGAACCCACACCCTTCTGCACTAAAGACAAGTTTGCTACCTGCTCTGCTAATGAAACTGCTGTATGATTCTAAATCAAAAACACTGATGGCCATTTGCTAAACAAAAGAGCTGCACATTAAAAACAGATTTAACATAAGCAACAGGAAAATTCTCTTCCCTAGATACATTCCTTGAAAATGCACCAAACGTCAGATTCATCCCTGAAGTTTTGAAGATTTTTTTCCATTAAGCAGTGAAACAAAGTGTATGAATCAATGAAAGACAAAAATTATCATTTCAGCCCATTTCAGCTCCTCTCAGTCTGGTAGTTGGTGTAGAAGATTAAGGCTCTTGTCTTCTGTAACTAAGGTACAAGACTTGAGTCTAAGTAAGCTGATTAACTAACCTGCCATCCCTAAGGAGGGCATTTTACACACACACACACAGTTCCAACATTTTGTTTTTAATTAAAAATTAAATGCTGTGGCAGCCCCCCAATGACCCACCACCAAGCTAGTAGGCAACTTCCTAGGTCACCTGGTGTGTGTGTGTGTGTGTGTGTGTGTGTGTGTGTGTGTGTGTGTGTGTGTGTGTGTGTGTGTGTGTGTGTGTGCACGCATGCCTGTTTTCTGAGATAAGCCTGCTACAGCAAGTGTGTACATCCTTGTGTGGGACCTGGACTCGGAGCAGCAAGCTGTCATTTCTGTCAGTATTTGTTAACTATCTTATCACAATAGCTATTTTACTCCTTATTTCTTCCTGATTTCCTTATGTATGCAGTGCAGTTTTATTAGAAACTCTGTCAATATGTGGGGGTCATATCCATCCATGTATTTTGCTTAAGTTTAACCACTGACCCAGACAAGCAATTACACCTTGTTTTTTTTAAAGAAGCTACTCTCTGTGTGTGTAACCACCTTTATATTATGTAACACATTCTATTTCATACTTTTTGTGTCTCTCAGTCATGTAAGTAACTGTACACTGTGCTGAGACCCTAAAACATATCTTTCATACTTATGTACATACATGGTCGGCTAAGTGCTATACTAAAGATAAGCACAGTTGTACAAGTACCTCTAACTCCATATGGCTCTTTTGTATAAACATTGAACTGTGTAATAGAAGTTTCTGAATATCTCCTATATGTTAGGATTACATTAGTACAACTTACTTGCATCCTGTGCATCAGGAACCCTGTCTGTGAATAATGCTTGTGCACAACCAGTGTATCGGTGTAACCCATGTACACACCATGCCTCTGAAAGCCTCCTATACATGAGCTTTACATTTGTGTACATCACTAATGCACTCTGAGTAAAGAACGCCATTCCTAAATGACTCTTAGGTATGCACATTATGCTAGTATAAAACTCAGTCACTATAAGGCACGTCTGTGAAAGTTTTCTCCATGAGACTTTTACATTGGCAGGGCTAGCCAGCTGGACATGTTTGGCTTAATCGGGCTCCGATCCCACAGGGGACCCCACACTGGGCTACGGAAGGGTCATTATACTCTATGTGAGACACAAGACCTGTCTAGGACACACTGCAGCATTTTTCTACCTGTAGTCTTGCTTCTTCAGTAGCTACAAGTCTTGTTAGTGGAGCAGACTACATATCCTGTAATTCATTGACGAGTGACTACTACAGTATTATTAGTTTCATGACACTTGCATGACTCACTGTTTTAGTTTCTCATTATTCCATAGTAAGTAGGTGCTGTTGCTGAGGTCTCAACACAGTTTTCCACCTAAAACTGAGGTCAGATTAACCATCTGGGTTTGTGTATCACTCCAGTTACTGCTGCTGAAGATATTAAGATATGTTTAATAAACATGAAGGTGAGAGTGGTACTGTGTTTTCTTGTGCTGCATTGGCTGACTTCAAGTGTACAATTGGCTCTTAATGAATATAATTATAAAAAATAACTACGACATAGTCAGCCTTAGGTAGTATGAAAACAAACCAGTAAGTATAAAATGAAGAGATTCTGTTATGTGAGTTAACTTCTAATCACCAAGACTTATGACATAATGTTTCAACAGTATGGCAGAGAAACAGCTGTAATTACAGAAGGGAGTAAAATATTCCAAGAGCAGTGAAACAGAAGGTGTGTATCTTGAATGGAGTGAGGCAACGGTGGAGAGAAAAATTATTCCTCTTGGCTACAACAGGAAGGCAGTGATAGAACCAGTTTGACTCATAAAGGTACTGCAACGATACCATAGTTTCAGAGTCACATAAAAAAAAGGAGGAGGGCAGACAAACAGAGAATTTAAGGTAGAAAATTGTTGGATTGGATTGGAAGGAGTTTTAATGTGAACTGTATGGCAGAAAGCTGAACAAATTGTATGGATATTGTACGTTCTCCCTGCACATGTGGTTTTCTGGATTTTGCACGTTCTCACTACACATGTGGCTTTCTGGATTTTGCACGTTCTCCCTACACACGTGGCTTTCTGGATTTTGCATGTTCTCACTACACATGTGGCTTTCTGGATTTTGCATGTACACCCTACACGCGTGGCTTTCTAGATTTTGCACATTCTCCCTACACACTTGGCTTTCTGGATTTTGCACGTTCTCCCTACACACGTGGCTTTCTTTATGGTGTTTCTTCCCTCTTGGCAAAATATGTAGTGACTACCCTAAAGTTTCCCTGTATGTAATATTTACTTTTGCACTTATAGCTTAAGATATGGCTTATAGTGATCTGTGAGATTAATTCACTTACCTGGTTTAGCAAACAAGTAAATAAATATCAACTTTCACAAACAGTTAAAAATGTGGAGATTTATGAACAGGCCTGAGATTAGTATTATTAGTCATTTTGAGGAAGTTTACTAGTTTTGTGTGGTTTTGTGGAAATACACTGACTACATGAGAATTTACTGGCCAATGGACTCCCAACAGTTCAGAGCAGGTGCAGGGAGTTATTGGGAACTATTGAAGGAAGAAAGGGGGTTCTATGATATGTGAATGTAGAACTGAGTTTACAAAATGTCCAAGTTCTCTGTGACCTCCATCTCCTCATAACCATGAAGCCCACCCCCACTCACTAAGCTGATGCAGGTTCATGGCATTCACCACATTGGGCTTGGATGCAAGAGTTAGGAACTTTGAAGAATCAGATTATTTTACCAGATCTCATGTTTCATCTGAGGTTACTTCCAAGTAACATGGTCTCCTCACTTAGTGTTGCTGAAAGCATCTCCCAAAGATGGTGGTGCATGTACAGTACTTAACATGCCAAGACAGGTCAATAGTCTTGTGACACCCCACCACTGGACCAGTACTCAAGGAGCCTCAATCCTCACTACTGGCACCAGTGGGGGACTTTCATTGGGAGGATGACAAGTACACACACATTATTTCCAGATGCAGCTCTCTACATCAAGTACAATGTCCCTTAAGAGCACATGGAGACCACAGTCAGTTCAGGGCTGGTTTCTACCTCTTTCTCTAGATCCCCAATAAGACCAATAAGACTCTCCACTGCCACAGCTATAGAGTTGAGATCACAGGTGAGTGACCAAGCCAAGACCTCCAGCACCCTCTCTGTCCAACCAGTGCTTCATGTCCCTGCTTAAGTAGCTGACACAGACACCCTTTGTGGTTTGATTTACACACACACACACACACACACACACACACACACACACACACACACACACACACACACACACACACACACACCTGGGAAAGGCTGGGACATGTTTACTAGCTATTCCCCCTTCTGCCCAGACTATAAGTTAGTTTCCACTGCCACCAGTCACTCCTTATCAGTTACTTTAAGGCCCTTAACAAAGGTGTCCAATCTTACTGTGTAATATTAATATTAATACAAATGGTAGTTTGACTAAGAGCAAGGCTGTTAGGAGTGGCCCACAATGTCACCAAATAAATATGGTAGGACTCACAGAACTTAAATAGCTCTACAAAGATCAGCCACAATGAAAGGTTGAATATATTTAATAGTAAATAAAAGAACAAGAAAATGATCAGTATATAATTACAGTGACATCAGATTTCAAAATCACAGGGAGTATTTAAAACAACATTTCAGGACAGTCTCAAATAAATAAAGATAAATATCTAAAATAATCTTTGCTATATTTCTGGCTATATCTAAGAGAATTACTAGACCCTAGTTAACTTACTTACAGAGCAAGGCAAGTGTGTGCTGAATGGATCTTGTCAAGTCGAACACAATGCAGAATGCTGCCTCTCTCGGAGAGTTATCAAGTTAATATCTCAAATATTACTGCTGGGATAACTTGCAGAATTACATCATTGCTTGTCACCTGACTCCTAGTTTCCAGGCTCAAAACAACCATTGATGGCAGTTGGTAGTATTTAGGATGTACCTGTGAAAATACATAGACCTCAGATCTTTGGCAAAGGCTGGAAGTCATAAAACAATAAAACACTTCCAAGACAATACTGAAAATTCCCTAGTACAGACATAGTGTCTCCTTGCTGCCATAAAGTAATTTAATTTCAGCTATTTTTCTGAAGTTAACCTCCTGATTTCCAGTTTCCACTGTTAAAATATATAAATCTAAACAGTTACAATGTACATGTACATTTCTGTTCTTTTCCAGTAGGGTATGCTATGGTTACATTTTAAGCATAAACACTCTATAAAATATCTTTTCAACACACATGCCTGTACAAACCTTGTCTGATATACACATAACATATAGTTCTAGTACATTTGTAACACAAGCATCTTATATAAATCATGTTGATATTCACAAATGACATATAATTATTTACAAAATTCCAGATAGCTGGGCTGACAGCATCCCCTTTTGTGACAAGCTTATTTTTGTCTTTACATGTTTTTTTTTAACAAAATGTAAAGATATTTTGCTTTTCATATTCAGTAGTAGCATGTATTAAGGATACCTAATTTGAAGTAATCTAAGGTACTGGAGGCAAGTTGAGGTTGGGATGCAGAGTGGTAGATGGAGTGGTTAGCTTGGGAATGCCACTATTGTGGTCCAAGCTGTGTCCCACATTTGCTAAGACTGGCCCTGTACATTGTTATACCTCATGGATGCACTGTGAACATAGAGCCCTGCATCTGAGTCACTTTTATGAGAATCTGCATTACCCTAGTGTAACTCGCTGATACACTGCATATCAAATTGAATCCTTTATGAATACCTCCCTTACATAGTTTACTATATTTCTGAATTCCAGTCTATGTCTTTAAACTGAAGCATACAAAGGTTAATTACATATAGTGATTTAAGCATGTTATTTAGTCAAAGTTATAAGGTCTATAAGATTTCCAAAAGACAATACTGTCACAAAATCCAAATTACAATTTAATACAGTATGCTTTCAACTTTCTAGTGATCAGCATAGCCAAAGTCACTGGGGCATATAGTACTTTATTATCAAATAACAGCGTTTAGAAAAGCAGAAAGAAAAGCCTTTAAAGTAAAGCACCCACTTGTTATGTCAGCAGTGTGTCATGCCCAGTACATGGCTCTGCATTAATCCAGGTGTGATGAACTTCTTATACACACAGTACTTCTTCAGTTAGCTGTAATGTATTTGTTTATGAATTTATTTATCTATTTGCTTGTTTGTATGAATAAATGAAGTGCAACTAACCAAAAAGGTTAGCCATAACGTATTAGCAATGCAAATGCACATATATTTGGATCTATTGTCATAATGCTTGTTACATTACATGAATCCAGGCACAATACAATTTTTATACACAAAACACTTCTTCAGTTATCTGTAATGCAGTAGCAATGCCAAATGCACTGTGATGAAAGCCCAATGTATGCACATACATGCTGACCTTAGCTGGATAAAAAAACTTAAGAGTGCCCTGAATATGTCAAACTGACTCACAGTATAAAGATATGACATAGTGCGAGGCTACATGAGCCTTTTATATGCAGAGTGTTTCCCAAGCTAGATTCATAGAATCAGTGGTGATGTAAGCATGCAGAGAAGTGACAGAGCCTAAAATAAATCACGGTGACATAACAGGTAATAATACTGCCCAAAGCTCTGCTAGCAAAATACAACAACTTAGTTTATTTATTACATAAGTTAGCAGAAGTAAAGGAGTTTTTGTGAAGTAAGAAATAAGGCCTTTACATATAAATGAAGAAGGACAAAGTATTTTAAGGTAGAACTGCAAGATAAAATGGTAAAACATGCTCATTATTAGTGATGATGATTAAAGGCAAAGCCAATCCCACTTAGTGATGGTGATTAAAGGCAAAGCCACTCCCACTTAGTGATGGTGATTAAAGGCAAAGCCATCCCTACTTAGTGATGGTGATTAAAGGCAAAGCCACCCCACTTAGTGATGGTGATTAAAGGCAAAGCCACCCCTACTTAGTGATGGTGATTAAAGGCAAAGCCACCCCCATTTAGTGATGGTGATTAAGGCAAAGTCACCCCCATTTAGTGATGGTGATTAAAGGCAAAGCCACCCCTACTTAGTGATGGTGATTAAAGGCAAAGCCACCCCACTTAGTGATGGTGATTAAAGGAAAACCACCCCTACTTAGTGATTGTGATTAAAGGCAAAGCCACCTCTACTTAGTGATGGTGATTAAAGGCAAAGCCACCCCTACTTAGTGATGGTGTTTAAAGGCAAAGTCACCCCCACTTAGTGATGGAGATTAAAGGCAAAGCCACCCCTACTTAGTGATGGAGATTAAAGGCAAAGCCACCCCTATGTAGTGATGGTGATTAAAGGAAAACCACCCCTACTTAGTGATGGTGATTAAAGGCAATGCCACCCCACTTCTTGATGGTGGTTAAAGGCAAAGCCACCCCTACTTAGCGATGGTGATTAAAGGCAAAGCCACCTCTACTTAGTGATGGTGATTAAAGGCAAAGCCACCCCTACTTAGTGATGGTGATTAAGGCAAAGTCACCCCTACTTAGTGATGGTGATTAAAGGCAAAGCCACCCCCGCTACTTACATATGTACTAACTCCAATGTCAAACTATGACTTAACTTAACCTTCCAGGGAAAAGCTTAGCAGTCACAAACTAGTGATGGACCCTATGATCGCTGATCACCATTGTCTCACAAAGTAGACTGGCTTACCCACTGTCCTGTTGTGTCTATACAAAATATTTAACACACTGCCACTCCTTCGATATCTAATTCACTCTGTAATACACTGATGCAGTGCTCTCACAAGTCTTCTGACACATGCATGCTTAGAAGTTTACATAAGACCCTTTCACTGACAACCCTGCTCACAAAGTACTTCTTCCAATATATGGATTAAAAATGATTTGTGACAATTATAAACATATAGATATTACAACTAAAATACTTAGTTTTGTATTTGGTGGAACCCTTAGGAAATTGTTGGGTTAACATTTCTTTTAGACTGGGACTTGCTTATATGTTTAATATGTAACATTGTTTAAATATTTAAGATGTAAATCTTAATTATTCTCTTACTATTTTAGCAACTTTAGTATTACTTAATAAAAGTGATCACTTATTTTTCACAATGTTTTATGCTGCTTTGCTAGTAGTAATAAAATGCGTCGATCTGTGATTGGTTCATAAAGACTCTTTCCCTAACTCAGCAGGCTATATTTGAATTCAGCTTTGGACATTAACACATATGGAGCAACCACACTTCCCTTCACTATACCACTCCAAAACATTTAAACCACATTGTATCTGTGATAATCACCACTCAAGACTCTTTAACTTGAGAATGGGGGTGATGGAACTACTTTCATTAAGGCCTGGGGGACATAAAACATCACATGTCAAAGTCCATTTGAGTTCCTTTTTATTTAAATGATCCCCAGTGTAGAAACCCCTTGGATCACTGTCCATATGGTCAATCACCACAAACTTGAAAAAATGCCTCTCACAAGAAGAGATGTGTCTGTAAAGAGCATTAGTAGACCTTTCTCTCTTAATGTCATTTAAATGCTCATAAATTCGCTCCTATAACATCCGACAGGTCTTCCCAATGTAAAAAGCCTTAGACTTTTGGCAAAGGGCCCCATACACAACTTGCCTAGATAGGCAATTGAAATGCCTTTTCACTTCTATTTTCATATGCCTAATAAAGAATGAATCACAGCACTGTTATGTTGGCAGTAGTTGCAGTGGTTGCACTTAAACACACCCTATGGTCTATGAACCCATATTGTCCCTTTTCATCTCCAATAAACTCTTGAAACACATACCTTTCCTAAAAACAATTTTTGGTTTACGTAGATGAAAGCACTAAACTGCTATCACTTGTTATTTTTGCTGCTTGTTGATTTTAATAAATCGTTTGGTGATATTTCTCGGCTGTTGGTATTGGTCTTTTTGGGCACCTGGATCTCCACTCAAGTTTTTCATTCCTTCTGAGGCACCACTCAAACAGTGCCAAACCCATCTATCAGCAAATTCAAAATAGGGTAAACTTCAACCCCCTCGCCTTTACATCTTCCCTAAAAAACTGTAACTGATCACCACTAAAATACCTCAACCTAGGTGAAGCAGTTCATTTCTTCAATTCGACCTTCCTAAACATCCTAAACACACATGCCCCTATAGGAAATGCCAGAGTCAAGTCACAGTTTGCCCCATGGTTTCAAAAAGACACTAGGTCATTAATGAAAGTTAGGGACAAGGCATGGGAACACTGGCTCCTTACCAAAACCCCCTCCTCTAGACAGTCATTTCTAGAATTGCACAACAGAGTCAAAAAGCAAATAAAGTATGACAAAATCCAATATTACCAGTTTGCCCTAAACTCCTCCTAAAACAACCCTAAACAGTTCTGGTCCTGTATAAACTCCATTCTCCACCCAGGTAAAATTGGCAGACCCCACCTACCTCTCTCCCCTCCTCCAGTAGGATTGCTGCCTCTTTCAATAAACACTTCACTGAATCCATTCTATTTCTGGCCAAACAACACAACCCCATCCCCACCCTCCCCACATCAAAACAAAATACTCTCTCCACTGTGTTTTCTTTTTCTCCTTTGCCCACCTTCAAAAAAAAAAAAAAAAACTGCTGTTAAAGCTTAAGCCTACAAAACTTGCTACCGACAACTTCCCGTGCGAATACCTGAGAATAGCAACTGATGCCCTAGCATATACAGTCTTTATCTTAATAAACAGATCCTTATCAGACTGCTATGTCACTTCTCTTTGGAAAATATCCCACATAATACCCCTCCATAAAGGTGGCTCCTCCACTGAACTCTCTAACTACCGCCCCATAGCCATCCTTTCTCCGCTATCCAAAATACTTGAGAAATGCATTCACTCTCAAGTCTTGGACTATTTACAAACTAATAACCTTCTCTCCAGCACCCAACATGGCTTTAGGCCATTCCATAGTACTACTACCACCTTAATGTCCTTCACGTACACTATCCTTTGTCACAAAAAGCAATGGCCTGTTCTCCTCTGCCACATTCCTGGACCTGTCCAAGGCTTTTGATATGGTCTCACACAAACAACTACATTCTGTTCTCACTAACCTCTCCTTTTCACAATCAGCTACAAATTGGTTTCACAGCTATCTAGAAGACCGCCAACAATCTGTTGTGTGGCATAATGACCTATCACTTCGACTTCCTGTCACACTTGGTGTCCTCCAAGGCTCCATCCTTGGACCACTGCTATTCTCACTCTTCACCAATAATCTATTCACAGTCACCAAGCAGTCCACTCTCATACAGTATGCAGATGACTCAACTCTCATCTGCTCAGCCCCAACTATACCTGATCACACAGAAAGCCTTTTCCTCTGTAGAAAACTAGCTATCCAATGCCCAGCTAAGACTCAACCCTAACAGGACTAACCTCTTCATCTTCCAACCCACAAAATCTAATCTAACTAACCCCCAGTTCAATATTCTGGCCAGTGACAACACCATCATCTCCCATAAAGAACACACCAAACTACTTGGCATTGAGACTGAAAGCCATCTTAAATTCGACACTCACATTTCTCTAACCATAAAAAAAGTTCACAAAAACTAGGAACACTGTATAGAAATAAGCAATTCCTTACCAAAGCAGCCATAATTTCAGTTGCCAACTCCCACCTCATCTCAACCTTATCTCTATGTCTCTCCTATACTTATCAACCTTAGACAAACTGACCTAAACAAGCTAGAGGCCTGCTACAATAAAATAGCCAAATTTGCCACTGGGTCATCCTACCACAGCCATTACTGTAACTCACTTAGAGAACTCGACTGGCTTGAACTCCCATGACTTCTTTGTCTCACTCAACTCTCCCTCACTCACAAATTAGTAAACCATCCTTAAAACTTTCCATCTCTTCAAAACCTTCTCCAGCCCTACTCTACTACTAGACCACTATGTTCCAGCAACAAAAAACAACTACAAGTTAGTAAAGCCAAGATCTCAGCTGCAAAATCTCTTTTCTCCTGCATAATATCCAAACTATGGGACCCTCCCTCCCTCTATTCCACCCTACCTTCATCCCATCACAACTAAAAGCCTACTTAAAAAGCCACTGGTTATGTCCTTGCACCAGTCTAAAGTAAGACTCATTTTTGTTCCTGTCCTCACCTCCTCTCCTCCCCTCCCTTAGCTACCCTGCCTCCCAAAATCAGATCATTATATCTCCCCCATCTTTTCGTTTCCTTCTAATTTTTCCTCCAACCCTTCCAGCTCACAACAACATATGGTGTAAGTCTGCTATATATCTGTTAGTGTACTTAGCTATAACTGACAGTTTCAACAGTTTAGAAGATGTAATTGTTTTGTACTTATCATTTATATAAGCATACTTATCAACATATTATAATCCTGATCATTCTATGTCATATAAGCATACTTATCAACATATTATAATCCTGATCATTCTATGTCATCTAATGTTTACAATGTCACTTCCAAATTTGTTTACTTTTTTATATATCCCAATTTGTTCTTCATACATCCTTGGTGTTCATGTTTACTACGGATTTTACTTGCTTTGCATTATTACATTTATTGCTTTGTGAGGAGCTTTTCTCCCCGGGCCTCCACTGAAAATGGACCTGTTATCCAGTCAGAATTTCCCGGTAAACAAATGTAAATAAACAAATAATAAATAAATAAATAACTTTGCTTATTATTAAATATTTTTATTATCTTGTATTGTGTCAGTCAGTGATTTTTTTAGTGATTTGAGAGTGCTTATACCTGCTTTGATAATTCCCGAGCCACTCTGAAAGCCTGGCTGCTTTAGATCATTTGCTACCATTTGTTTTAATACCTAATTTTAATGATGGGACACCCCTTTGAAAGGGTATATAGACACTCTGCTTTGTGGCAGTGTTTTACTATATCATTTGGAGGAAGGGACCCAGCTGGAAATCTGTGTCAGGCTTCCCCAGAAGTGTCTGGATGGGAGAGATTCAACTTATTAAAGTGTGAGTGTATCAGAGATCTTAAACTGGGACACATTGCTCTGGGGTGTGTAATACGGAATTACATTAGTGGTGGACAGAAGTATACAATCCAGTCCCAGGTAATAGAGCATGTTCCTGTTGTGCTCTTGGGGAAATTTGTGAAATATTACTCCTGTTTAAGTGACGGTCTCACACTGGAGTCAGTAGTGAGGATTGAAGTGCCTTAGTTACTGACCCAGGATAGTAGGGGACATCACATTATCTGTGGCAGTTTGGTGGGATATTAGCCAGACATCACAATCCTCTATAGATAGAATGCATAACATGGGGGGGATTTGATGAGTGATAGCTTTGTATTTAATTAACTGATTTAGCACAGCTAATTGGCAGTCAAAGAAGGAAGATGATCCTAGGGATCACATTAATCTCATGAAAGGAGTCAGTGTATGGGTCATTACAGACTTTGTTATCATGGAGAACATGGAGACAAGAAAATAATAGAATAAAATTATAAACTGTGACAGGATAAGTACTTTGTAAAACTAGACATTAGCTAGTATACTTTACTTTATACCACTCATATTCTGAGTGACTTTTGATGTCTGACATATGGGAGGCCTGAAGGCAAATATATAACAACACACATAGGCCAGGTTGGTCCTGGAATTACTGATTTCTGGTAGAGCAAAAAAAGGAGTAGATATGAAGATTATTTAGGAATTAGTGAGTCTAAACATTTAAATGGAAATTATGAGGAACTTCTGTACTGATGGGCTGAAACTGATGATAGATGTTCTGAAACTATAGGTTCATAGATTAGTACTAAGCTAACTGCCCTTGTGAACCATTTTAAGCCTAGCCAATTATCCCTTATGAGACTCAAATCCTGCACCTTATGTTTGTAAGGCAAACACCTGAACCATTAGGCCACCCTCCCAACTCTTGCTAACCTATATATTTTTAAGTCAATAAATCTGATGATAGTGGTCAGCTGGCAAGATAGTAACAATGATTATACAATGTATGGCAGAAGAAAGAGATATTGCCTATCTGTAGCCTAAAAGTTAACCCATAAATACTGACACAGGATTTAACACAGTCGTAAGGCTGTGGAGACAAGAAACACCAGAATACATATTCAAACTGAAAGCAATTTGTCTCAAGATAATTCTCCAGAGCATCCATATTGCTAATATTTTACACTGAGAAATGGGGAAAAAATCGGTCACCATGGAACAAGAGACAGTGCTGCTTAAACAAAGTGCCAGACGTACAGTAGATGTGTTTTACTGTGTGCATCTTCTAAAGATCAGCTCTAGTAAGGGGCATGCCTTTGGCTGTAGCTGTCATTGTTCATTTTCATTATTTTTAGCTAATCATTATCTGCACATATTAATAGTTTCTGTTCCTTCTTCAGTGAAAAATGTTATGTAAGTCTGTTTATTTCTAATCTGAATATTTAAATATTCTTACATCAAAATACCAATGACAGACAATAACGGGAACCAGTTTAGGTATGAGTGTTTTTATGTGTCTCTACATGTGTGTGTGTGTGTGTGTGTGTGTGTGTGTGTGTGTGTGTGTGTGTGTGTGTGTGTGTGTGTGTGTGTGTTTGCGTGTGTGCGTGTACACAGGTATGTGTTTTTGTGTGTGTGTGTGTGTGTGTGTGTGTGTGTGTGTGTGTGTGTGTGTGTGTGTGTGTGTGTGTGTGTGTGTGTGTGTGTGTGTGTGTGTGTGTGTGTGTGTCTATATGTGTGTTTATGTGTGCATGCATATCTGTTTTAAAGCAGAAGCCATAGTGGACTAATGGTAAGAGGTTACGGTTGCTGCAACTAACTAAACATAGATCATCAAAAGCTCCACTAATCTAATAATCCTTGTTCTGCTGACCAGAAGTATTGTGCTTAGCAATTCTGGATATAGTTAAAAATTGAACAAAACCAAAGCCAATGCTTACTTGACATCACATATTGGCATAGTTGGCACAGGCTAGTGAGATGGTAAGTACAATTTAACAATCATATCTCCACATATGAGTAGGCTAAAGTGAGAACTTAAAACATGTAAGAATTTAGATTTCTGCTTGCCAAAGTTATGAAGATATACGAACATATCTGCTGGGAAACTGTATCATCATCGCAGCTTTCATCCAGGCTGCAAGTTCCACTGTAAATAACATGCCATATAGTTCACATTAAGCTCTCTTTTATAGTCAGTTATTAAAAATGTAGTATAGCAGAATTCAGGTAAGTCACTGTTTTTGTATGAGGCAATGTCAAATACAACATCCTACAAGGAAGAATAGTGGATCAATGAGGAAGAGTAAATACTACTGGTGTGGGAGACAGCTCCCTATATGTTTCTTATCAGTAAAACATATGGCTCTTAAAGGCTGTAGCTAAGAATGTTATGGGAAATACAAAAACACTGATGAAACACATAGCTGCACAACAGCCAACACAAAATTACATCAGCTAAAGCAAAAGAAAGTAAGGGCATCAACCAGAACAAAAACTCAGGTAAGGAAAAGAAACCAAGCAACATTTATAAAAGGGCATAAATCACAGTCTATTAAAACAAAGGAAGAAAACAGTTGAATGATACAGAAGATTTCTGAAGGGATGGGAAACTAAGGAGACCATTATAGAGATAATATTGATTCAGTGAAAGGCTTATTATTCACAGTTTTAGCAAAAATCTGGGAAGGTGATAATTACAATAGAAAGCAGAAATGCTTTGTATAGGAGAAGTGTTTCATGCTCTTGCCGGTGGGAAGGGTTTGCAAAGAATTTTGAAGGGTATAAGACAACAAGACCAGTGAACAGATGCAATAAAATTAATCAAGACATTATTTGCAACTCATAGGAAATGGTGGGTTTCCACCATACGGAAAAGAGCAAATTCAACTTTATTATAAAAGAATGGAAATAGACATTGATAGGATATTGCAGACGGGCTGATTTGCCTACATCCCATAAGCAGTGGAAATTATGTAATCCCTTTTCAAATAAAGATGAGCTGTATGCATACATACATGTGAGAGAAAGACACAATCTAAGGCAGCATCATTCTCTGTAGGAAAATGTGTGTGTTGTATGTGTTGTGTTGATAGGTAGTTACTAGGCTATTGGCCCTGAGGCCCTTATAAGCCTAGCCAAGAGTTTAGCCCATGTTTAGACAAGTCTGCACCCGATGCCCTTTGATGTGGAGAGGGAGTCTATTCCACAGATGGGGGAGTCTCTGGGACAGAAATCTGTCCTGCCAACAAGTTCTACTGATGTCACAGACCAGGTTGAGGCTGCACATGCGGGTTACTCGTGTGGACCTTGACTTGCAGACATGCACCAGTCCCATCAAGGTGGGGTCAGAGGTCACCTTGTATGCCCGACAGAGGTCACCTCTGTGAAATCTGTATGAAACTGAACAGAGCGATAGGACTTTTAGCCTATCTGTGTATTGTAGATTTGTGAGGCCCTGGATTCTCCTGGTGAGAAGCCTCTGTGGTGTCTCCAGCTGCTGCATGTGCTTTGTGAGGTACAAGCTGAACAGGGCATTGTACTCAATAAGGGGCCTTATAAGGGAAGAATCCAGAGATGTTATGACCTCCTTGTCCCTGGATGAGATACACTTACTTATGAGGTGGGCCATGTAGAAAGCTTTCCGTACAATGGAAGCAACATGGTAGTCAAAATTTAGGTTGTTATCAATCTGGGTGCCCAAATCCCTCACGACTAATTGTGTGCTTAGGAAATTGTTATTAATGTCATAATTTGTGGGGACGTCACTCTTCCCAAAGGGGATGATGATGCATTTTTTGGTATTCAGCTTGAGGTCATGTTTCTGGCACCAGTCATTTGTTTGGGTAAGACCTTCTTGGAGGATGTGCACATCACTAGGGGAATTGATGGCAGGGCCCAGCTTGCAGTCATCTGCAGATTTTGTCAGCCATAGCCCACTAGTTTTGGCCTTCACCTCAGAAAAGTAATATCCCAGATAACAGAGGCCCCAAGACCGAACCCTGGGGTACGCCACTCATTATGGGTCTACTGCATGAGGTGACGTCCCCTATTTTGACTAGATGGGTTCTATCAGTGAGTCAGTTAGCTACCCATCTGGTAACATATGGATTGATGCCTAGTTGAGAGAGTTTATCTATTATGTCTGAGTGGGGAATAGTGTCGAAGGCTTTGGCCAGGTCAAGGTAAGCGGTGGGCACCATCTTCCCCTCGTCCATGACTTTGGTCACTGTCTCAAAGAAGTTGATTAACTTTAACAGACATGATCTGGGATCAAGTGTTTGGAGGTTGCCAATGTCCTTCTTAAAAAGGTCCATGATAATCCATTCCATGGCCTTGCAGATTAGGTTAGTTAGGCCGATGGGTCTACAATTTCCCAAATCAGTGGATGCTCCACTTTTGTGCAACGGGATAACAGTGGCTGTCCTCCACTCAGCTGGTACAAAGCCCATACTCAGGCTTTGGTTGAATAGGGAGCTTAATGGTGCTGTAAGTTCCTGCCTGATTTCATGTAGGATGCAGCTTGGGATGTTATCGGGTCCGATGGAGGCTGTATTTTTTGCCTTTGAGAGAGCAGTGATGACCTGTTCCCTAGATATAAGGGAAAGGGGGAAGGTACTGAGAATGTCCTGATTTACTGAGGGGGGGGGGCAGAGGGGTGAAGTTTTCACTGAATCTGTCAGTCAGCAAGTTTGCTATATGCATGGCATTTGTATATGTGGTGTGCTTGACCACCAGTTCTGAACAGATCTGGGTGCTTCCTTTCAGACTGCGTACATATGTGAAGAAGGCCTTATGATTGTCTCTAGGTGATGTGGCCAGTTTGGACTCAAATTTGCTTTAGAAGATTTCACTAGTGCTCTTATTTGCTTGTTCAGGCTAAAGAGAGATTGCTTCCAATTGTGCACCTGTTCCTTCTGTTATAGAGTTTATTTATTGCACATGTCCACCAGACAGGTTTACTCTTCCTTGCGGTGAATGATTTAGTCTTTCAGGTATTCATTATTCCATGCATCTATATAAATACTCGTATAGTACTTTGGCATAATGTTGGATACTGGTGCCATTTCCTAGAGAGGGGGTGGGGGCTGTGAAGCTGTTTATACCATCCCTCAGGAGGCTCTAATTAGCATTGGAGAAGTTTTTTTGTTTGACCCTAACTAGAGGATCCTCAGGGGAGATGGTGACTTTGAAAGTGACTTCTTTATGGTCAGATCTTACCAGGAAGGATGATAATGCAGGGATGCTGCAGTGGTTACTCATGTTGGTCAATAGCAAGTCCAAGATATTATCACCTCTATCGACTAGCTGTTTCAAAGCATTTGCATTGACAACATTGAGGAATCTCTGGGCATTTTGTTCTGGCCTGAGTAGTTTTTCCAGTCTATATTTAGGTAGTTAAAGTCACCCAGTATCAGGGCAAAGGGTTGAATCTTGATTAATTCTAAGAGGTCCAGATAGGTGGATTGGGTATCTTGAGTCAGATTTTGGGGCCAGTAGCTAGCTGTGATTTGTATACGGGTCTTGCTAATGGTTGACTGCACCTGGAGTGTCTTTTGTGTATCATACTGTTTGACCAGCCTGGAGGTGTGTACGTCTTTAATATATATTGAAACTTGACCTCCTTTGGCTTTACTGCCCACAGTTTGGGGTCTGAATGTATGATAGATGAGTAACCAGGTAAGGCTGAGGTGCTCTTTGCAGCTTTGAACCGAGTTTGTGTGATGGCGCATATGTCAGCATTTTCCAGGATTATGAATGCTTGCAAGGAGTGCAGTTTCATGTTTATTCTCCTAGCATTTAGCAACATGACCTATAATTTGCATTTTGTTGAAATTTTTATCTTAGTAGTTTTAAACTCCAAAGAAACAAGAACAGCACACAGGTAAACCAGGCAGGATACAAAATGCAAAACAGTAGTAAAAAATCCAAAGCCTGGAAATGTTGAGGTAAAATGCAGCATTTTTTTCCAAACAGGAAAAAAAATCACAAAGCTTTTGGGATCAACCCTTCATCAGTCTATAAAAAAGAAATCAAATGCCTTCATTTAAATAGTAAATTCAAACCATAAAACTAATCACATGACACAGTTATATTAAGCACTTCAGTTTAAAGACACATATACAGGTAAAATATTCCTGAATGTCAGTATAGCCATAAAATAAGTAAAATATTTAACTAAGACCCATTCACACAAGATGTTATTTCAAAGTTAACTGTCTTCTTTTTAAAATAGGTTTAATGCTTGCTGCTGTATTTAAACCAGGAAAACAATCAGCTTCTAAAAGTGCGATCCATGAGTATTCACATACTTCTAACTTATTATTAAGATCGGTCTCCTCTTTTTCTTCTGTCTGATGTCAGTCACTCTAAAGTTAATATATGTGACTAAATGAGATTAATGAGTGAATATTTTTACAAAACTGAATGTGACTTACAACAGGAGATTATTCAGATTGAGAATGAACTGCTTGAAACACCTTTAACAAATGAGGGTTCACTGTTATATAACAAAATGCTTGAAAATTTAGCAATATTTGAACAAAAGCTGATTGCCAATAAGAAACGCAAATTGAACTGAGACATTGGAGATTTTAAAAATGGGCACATTTTTTCTTGGCCTAGAGAACGCCCTATGCCTTTTACACAGGAAGGCAGATATAATAATAAACAGCAAAGGGTGAAACAGACCATGGACTCATTAGATTAGTTTTTTCAGTGGGCATAATGTTAACTTAAATTCAACTAATAGGAATTTGCAACCTGTAGACTCAAATAATATTGCTTGTTTACTACCAGAAGCAAGTACTTCTGTTTGGTCCACACCCCCCACTAATACAAATGGTACAACCTTGCAGAATCAGGATTTTCAGCAGGGGAAGACTCTAATTGCTATCACATTACCAGAGAAAGTGGAGCAGGCAGTACAGAATACATCGAAGGAGCGGGACAATTCGATGGGCAGGAAGCAGACTTGAGGTCAGCAGTCCAACAGGTGGAGAAGCCGAGAATTGGAGACCCACAGCAGGACTCACAGCAACAAGAACTGAGTGAATTTTCTGTTGTTAATCTAGCTTCCTTTCAATTAACTGAAGCTGAGTTAAAGCTTTTGAATAAAGGTGCAGGTTTCATTCCATGTAATGTGGACAGTGTTGTAACAGTGCTCAGTGATTTTAGATTGTTTATAAGGAATGTGAGTCTGAAATTTATATTTAAGGATGCACCTGATACATCTGCACAGGTATGCACATAGTATGTTTATACCGATGAATTGTCCGATTTTAAATGCATTTATGGGGGCATGTGAAAGGGACATACATAACTATTATATGAAATCTGATAAAAAAGAAATACAACCTTTCCTTGTCTGAGTTTCAAGCTCTTGAGAAATTACAAAGCAACAATGATATTATTATTAAATAGGCTGACAAAGGTGGTGCAATTTCTTTTGCTAGAGATATGTATAACATGCTTATGCTTGAATTTCTGAGTGACTTTGATAGTCCTTCCAGCAGAAGTATCTAAATGTATAAGCAAAGTTTATGTGCGTATTTTCGAGCTGCAACTTAATAATGACATCAGTACTAAATTGTTTAATTATTTTACAGTTCCATACCCTATGACACCTATTTTGTATGGTCTCCTGAAAATTCATAAAAGTGTAACCCATTCACCCATGTGTCCTCTTGTATCTACTTCTGGCTGGGTCACCAAACCTATTTCTCACTATTTACAGGTTACTTTAAGCAAATATTTATATAAAGTTAAAAGTTTTCTTAAAGATATAAAAGATTTTTTACAGCAGTTATACTGCTGATTTAATGAACATCAGAGTGTTGAATTTTTATTTGTAACTCTTGATATTAAATCATTATTTACTGTGATACCTCTACAATATGGGTTAGAAGCACTACATGTCTTTCTAAGTAGAACATGTGGCATGGTTGGTAGACAAGTGGAAACAATTTGTGAATTGACAGAAGTGGTGTTGCCTAATAATGTGTTTATGTTTAATGAATTTACATACTTGCAGGAAAATGAGGTAGTGATGGGCACCCCAATGGCAAATACATATGTCAATATTGTTGTTTCGTGCTGGGAAGAGCAATTTGCTTATACAGAACTGCATCTTTTTTATGACAAAATATTATTTCTTAAATGCTTTGTGGATGATATATTTTTCCTGTGGGCTGGTAATGATGCTGAACTTGAAGTATATATAGAATATTTAAACAGAACCACAAACTTTTTGAAATTTACAGCTCAGTTTTCTGTGGATACCATTAATTATCTGGATGTTAGTCTAACTAAATGTAGTGGAGGTATTAATACTTCGATACATAGAAAAGAGATGCACTCCAACCGATATGTCCACAGAAATAGCATGCATGCCACACACTTTTAAAGGTGTAGTCAAAGGACAAATGTTAAGAGGCAGTCAACTAAACATGGATGAGGCCAATTTTAAATTGGAACTGGCCAGAATGACCACAAATTTTGAACGCTATGGTTATAATAACTCATTATTAAGACATACAGCAGATGAATTTATTATGGAAAGAACAGGCAAACCGAGACCCTACTTTTCTAGTAATACTAGCCATGTTAATTCTGGTCATAATTCTATTAAAAATAATAATATATGCTATGTCATGACATATAATCATAGATCACAGGATGTTAAGAACATTATTATAAACAATTGGGGGTATTCTTAAAAACATGCCTAAGATAATCAGAATAGTTGGAGAGACCCCATGTTCTCATATCTTACCTGTCTGAATTTGAAACAAAGATTATGCTATAAGGACTTTAAAAATAATAAGAAGTTGAACATAAGTAGAAAATGGTACATTTCCTTGTTATAGTTGCGTATGTTGTGATGATATAAATACAAGTTGTGAATTTATACATCATACACTAAGAAGAAATATACTTTCAGGTGTTTTGCAACTTGTAATACCACTGCCATTGTGTATATGGCATGCTGTAAGGTGTGTGAAGCATTCTACATAGGGACATGCACAAGAAGGTTGAAGGATAGAATTATTGAACACAAATTTGAAATGCATAGAGAGGTAGTAACTAAGGCTTTGGGAAAGCATATGAGGGAGAAAGGAAGTACACATACATTTAACTTGACATCAGACTGAAGAAAAAAGGGGGGCGATCTTAATGAGTTAGAAGTATGTGAATACTCATGGATCACACTTTTAGAAGCTGATTGTTTTCCTGGTTTAAATACAGCAGCAAGCATTAAACCTATTTTAAAAAAAGGCAGTTAACTTTGAAATAACATCTTGTGTGGATGGGTCTTAGTTAAATGTTTTACTTATTTTATGGCTATACTGACTTTCTGCAACATTTTACCTGTATATGTGTCTTTAAACAGAAGTGCTTGATACAACTGTGTCATGTGATTAGTTTTATGGTTTGAATTTACTATTTAAATGAAGGAATTTCATTTATTTTTTACACACTGAAGGGATGATCCCAAAAGCTTTGTGATTTTTTTTCTGTTTGGAATAACCGCTGCAGTTTACCTCAATGTTTCCAGGCTTTGGTAGTTTTAACCTTATCACTTTTCCTAAAAAAGGCACTATGCGTGAGGCAAGAGCCTTTGCCAGAAGCTTGAAGCCCAAGTGAGACAGATGCAGGCCATCTCTGGCAAAGCATCATAGTCTGTAGATCATATCTTCCTGAGCTTCAGGTATTGGATTCCCCCTGGAATGACACTAGAAATGAAGCCAATTGTTAAAGTCAATCATTTTCTATTTGTATTGAGGCATCATTCTGGGTGACAGCAGAATGCTGCTTAAGGCTAGGGACATACCTGCCTGGGACATATATTCGAGTTCAATCATGTCTGTCTTTATATAGTCAAGGGAGGTACGTCTCAAGTCATTCATGCCAAAGTGGACTATGACAGAGTCATAACAGTACCTGTTGTTGAGAGACTTGAGTCCATATGTGATATGGAGGATTCTAGCCCCTGACAGACAACTAACCGTGACTTTCTCCTTATCCAGCCTGGTGAGAGGCATATCTGTGTCTCTCACAATAGAGTCTCCTATGACTAATATGTTGGGTTTATTGTTAAGCCTTAGTGGCTGTGAGACACAGGTGTGTGAACTGTACATGGTGTGTGGTGTAGAGGGTTGTGGAGATTGTGTGTGTTTTTGCCTCAGAGGTCTCCTTTGTTTGGGTATGTTTTTGTTGAGGATCTCTGCATATGTGGGTGTGTGTTGTATAGGTGTGGTGGTGTTTGAGGTGTACTGATTGTGTTAACAACCTTCTCAGTGCCAGATATACTGGCATATGAGGAAGAGAGCATAGACTCTAGGTTCCTAACATAATTGCATCTCTCTTACACTGTGTTCCTAGATAGAAGTAGTAGATTGCTGTCTGTGTACATGAGGCACTTGCTACACTAATTCAGGATGCTCATATCAACCAGATTGGCAGGAGAAATGTCATATGTTATATGTTATGTTATTTTATATGTTATATGTTATGTTATATACTATATTATATATTATATGCTATGTTATGTTATATGTTATATGATATACAATAAGATGGAACTCTTAGGGTTGATTAAAGCAGCAAACTAAGATGGAGAAGTGGTTTGATTAGACTATGGACAAACAATTGACATGATGCCATATAAAATGAAACCATAAACCAAGAAAAACATTTGAATCGGGTGTCACATATTAGCATGGAAACATATTGCATTGCAGATGGCAGAGAGTAACATTAAATAGTGTCTATAATGATAAAAGGATTATTTACAAGTGGTGTACTAGAGAGTTCATTTCCATAACTAGTTTTATTTTATTGTCTATAAAGGATATTGCAGAAGAATTGGAGGGGAAAGTATGCGTTTGCAATGCTAAAATCTGGAGCAGAACATCACAGGACAGTACTAAGAACAATAAATCAGGCATTGACAAGCTGTAGGAATAATTGAATGTATGGCAATTTAAATTTTGTACAAAGAAGTGAAGGTAATGCATACAGGAAGACAGCATACAAAACCAAAAAGACAGTGGCAGCTGAAATGATTTTAACAACACTAACAAGAACGTAATTATTTGAAATGTTAGGACCCGCTAGAATGAGTTCTGAAACATGGAGACTGAATGGCTGAAAAATGGACTATATATGTATATATATATATATATATATATATATATATATATATATATATATATATATATATATATACCGTCTCTCTGTTAATTCTAATTCCATATGTTTGCTCTCCAGTTCAAGTTTCTTTAACTCCAGACAGATTTTTAAGTCCACTGAGGAAAAGGTGATCTGTCCTGTTTCTGAGGGCTGCAAATTCCTTTCAGCAGACTCTTTATCCTCCTGGTTGCCAGTCTGTGTTGTAGCTGCGACTAAGGTTGAAATCATTTCCTCTTTAGTCAGGTTGGCATACACCAGTCCTTTGGCTTCACACACCTGGGCCAACTGGTTCTTTGTCAGCTTGTCAGAATCCTCTGCTGACATTTTTTCTTGCTCTCCATGACTAAACTAACAAAAAATAAATAAAAACTGCTGCAATATGAAACTCTGAATGTTTACTGTGTGGCTGCTGAGAAAATGCACACCTTTAGAAATAGCTGCTTACAGGCTACAGAAGTTCAATATCCCACCACTGCCACTAGTATGTGAGCTCCACACTCTGGCCCAATAATCAAGCAACCTGAATCCCCACCACTGACACTGGAGAGGGAAGTTCACTTGGAAAACAAATGGATGCACTCAGTATTTCCAGATGCAGACTTCTCTACATCAAGCACAATTTCCCTTAAGAGCACTCAGGGTGCACTCTCAGCCCAAGGTCTGGATTTCTCTATTTGTCTCCCCCCAGGGTCCCAATAAGACTCCCCACTGATACAGCTGCAGAGTCCTCAGCTGAGTGCCCAAGCCAAGTCTTCTACCACTCCATCTGTGAAACCAGTGCTTGGTGTCCCTGTTCCAAGTAGCTGACAAACACACACGCACACACACACACACACACACACACACACACACACACACACACACACACACACACACACACACACACACACACACACACACACACACACACACACACACACACACACACACACACACACACACACACACACTGTGAGGTTTGGATTACACACACACACACACACACACACACACACACACACACACACACACACACACACACACACACACACACACACACACACACACACACACACACACACACACACACACACACACACACACACACACACACACACACACACACACACTCTTTCACATACCTGGGGAAGGCCGGCACAGGTTTACTAGCTATGTCCCCTTAGGCCCAAACTTTAAGGTAGTTATCACTGCCACCAAGGACTGCAAAGCCAGCTACCTAAGGCTCTTGCAAGGGTATCCAATTATACTGATTAAAATTAATGTTAATACAAATGGTAATGTTGACCAAACAGCGCAAACAGCCAGGATTTCAGGAGTGGCCAGAGTTGTCACCAAACAAATATGTGCAAATATTCTCCAAACCTAAATATTTTTCTAAAACGACCAGCCACAATAAGAAGATTAAATATATTTATCATAAATAGTAATAGAACATGATAATACTAAGCATCCCTTTACAGTAAACAGCAGAGTCTCACTTACAGGAACTATTAAAAATAAAACCAATGGAAAGTTTCACACTGTTATCGAAAACAGTATTTAGCTAGTCACAATATCTGTTTCTGATTGACTAAAATAATTATTGTTCCTAGTTACTGAATAGAGCAAAGCAAGATGGGTGAGTGGCCCTTCTTGTCATATCCAAGACAGAATACAGAATGCTGCTGAAACTTCAGTCTCCTCAAATATTAAAACATTTCTGTACAGAATGACCTCACATACATATGGTCATCTGGCTACAATGCACACAGATAGAGCATTGCTCAGATGTGGTGCAGCTGCTGGACGTTATAAAATCATTCCACTCCTCCTGCAGGAGCTACAACCTATTTTCTAGCACAGACATTGAGTCTCTGGCTCCACTCAAAACCCATAAAGCAATTTAATTTCAAGAATATTTTTCAAAGTCAGGTGGATTAACCTCTTCTCTCCCAGTATATGCTGTTTCAAAGTATGCATTTAATTTAGTTACAGCAATACATATACATTTATTTTCCTTCCAACAGGGTGCACTGTTGATACATTTTAATAGAAGCAAACCTTGCAAATACATTTTTAGCACAAGCATCTGTACAAATCTGTTTGATATAGAAATGAGATATAATTTACAAAATTCCAGCTAGCTGTGCTGGCATACATTACACATCCACTGACCTACTTCTCCTGGAATAGCTGGAAGTACCTCCTATTGTCACAGCCATTTTGCAGAAAATTCCCTTTTCTATGAGGTGGCAATCGCATAATTAGCATATATAAATTTGGTAAGTGTGGGGTGCTTTCTCCCTGCAAAAAATAAGTTTAAAGAAGAGCGATCCTTGGCATTTCAAGTGCTAACATTTTGATAGGGAGCCAAGAACAGGAGTGAGGGGATATATATATATATGTGTGTATATATATATATATATATATATATATATATATAGATAGATATATAGATATATAGATATATAGATGTCAGATGCCTTGAAGGTGGAAAGTCATTTCAAAGAGGCTAAGGATATTATTTGATATGTTTGGGGCTATATTTAAAAGAAAATAGGAAGTTATTAACCTCATCTACAAACAATTAGAAAGACATTTTCAGCAATAAGCACAGTTGTAAAAAAAAAAAAAAACCTTGATGCAGGATCATACATAATGCTGAGACTATTTTTTTCTGTCCCACATGCTTGTCAAGCATCTAGCCACTTCCACCAATGCCCAATTGCTCATCACTGTGGTGAGAGCTATTTCTGAGGTGGCTGCCACACAAGCAGCCTTGAGGAGTATTTCCTTTCTTGCACTTACACCCAGTCTAGCATATGATGTGACAGCCTGCTATGCTTGCCCCTGTGAGCATATGTACTCATGCCAGTGCCCTATGAAGGCCACTGTGTGGACTCATGAGTAAACCACATTTACAGCCCCTAGACCTACATGTATTCACGGACATGCACAAACATATGCTACATCTTAAGAAAGAAACACAAATGCAAATAATGAGCATAAGTTAACAAAACAAGAAAAACAAATTATGATAAGGGTAACAGACCAGTTATATATTACTTTTGGTTTATTTATTTTGTATGATAAACACATATTATCATAATAATGCATTTCACTACAACCCTTTCTAACAAAGAGGAACAGTAAATGTTGTTCTTTAAGACACTTACAGCACCTGCAATATTTAGATGTATTTGCCAAACAAGCTGTGGCAAATGAGATTAAATTCTCCTCACAGTTCATCTGTTTGTATGACACTGCATCATCCCTAAGGAAGTTTAAGTATCAGAATGTTCTGCCCTGCCACATTCCATATGCTAATTATTGTCACAGAGACTGACACCGTGACAGAATCTTTGCTGATCCACATACCATAATTAAATTAAATCCTTTCAAATCGTTTCCCTCTCCTGCTTCTGAACAAGAGCTTTGACACACACTACAGGTTCAGTGTATTTATCTGACCATGGCAACATTTGATGTTGTTTGTGATGAAAAAAGATGAAAATGCTGTCTAAAGCCTTGACTTCATACGGGTTAATGAACATTATAGCAGAGAACACAATTCACTTACACAATTTGCTGTCCATGTATTCATCTTTTATTCTTCAGTACTTCTTTTAGGGACTCTGTTTCATAATCTGATAAAGATGTGGGACAAGGAGGAAATAAAATGTGCTACCAAGTAATTTAGCAATTCTCTCTCTCTCTTTCTCATGTTCCTTCTCTGAATGGTTCATAACGGCTATGTGAAAACAAAGACCAGGGAAACATTTATTATTTACCACATTTTTCTGAGAAGTTGTGGCCCACTTCCACAGATTAATGTGTGCAGCTACAACAGCTTTGTATTTTTGGAGCAAATTGGATTTAAGTTGTTTCTCAAGAAATCTGCAAAAGTTGCACATTGTGTATTTTGCCTGAATCTATGTATTTTAGGGCATGAGGGGAGATAATTCCCAAGTTATGCATCAAGTCTGAAAGGAGCATAAAAGTTTGCTGAAGGATTATGCTTCCATGGAAAGCAGCCTGACCACGGGATCACTGAAAGCTACTTTCAGTGAACAGGGGGTTGTTGCACTTTCTCCACTGTTGTGTGACCGTGGAGTTGGTATGTATAAGTTAGGGGGTGTGGGGTGTCTGCCCCCCAGGAAAAAAAAGCTTGCAATCATGCCTACTGAAAGTGTTTTTAGTGAATCATGTTCATGCATCATGAATCCTATCTAAATTATTCACTACACTGATATTTCCTCCATACAGTCCATAGTCTGAAGGAGTCAGCCCTCTCTTCAAAACAGAAAAAAAACTATAGCTGTTAAATGCACTATTTTCTGTCTATACTACAAAGCTTAGCTGGTATTATTTGGCTAATGTAAACTCAACATCATTTGGTTTAAATTGAACTAATCCATATGAAAAGGAATTACGGCAAAATGAAACAAATACTAGGCGCAAATGGCATACACAGCACAAGTGTTTGCTTTCATAGTGGATTAGGAACAATGACCATAGTAAATGACCGTCTCAGTTACAAAGTGTGAAAGAAGTCACAAAGGGAAACAAGCTCACAGTTACAAGATAAAGTTGATAAGTAGCATATATACTTCACACTCAGTGCTGCATACACTGTTAGGCAAGTATGTCCAGAAAAATGTAGATGTGATCTGATGTGTAGGTCTTAGATTTTCATACAATCATAATATGAAATTAATTACGACAGCTTCAAAAATAAAAACTGCACGTGGTAATTTATTCATGAAAACTGTTTCAACAATATCACAGAGGAAAGCTGTATTTTTTTTTTGCAGATGGCATTTCAAGTTCTGTGGCAAAGATTTGCTAGTAGAAAACTAGTTCTGTGAGGTACAGGGCTGGAGCCCTGAATGTAGTCCCCATAACTCAGGTTGAAATAGTGGGTCTAGGTGACAGAAGACCTGGCCAGAAAAGACAGCATGGCAGTAAGGAGGTGATGTTGTCTCAGACATAGGTGGTGGAGGAGGGATGAGATATTGCCCATTGCAGAACATCTACCTCGTGGAGGCAGAGGAATATATCAGCAGAGCAGCACGGGCACTAAGGACAAGAACCTTGGCCTGCCAAAACGTGAATAGTGCCATAGGTGGATTTAACTGTGTGTGTGTGTGTGTGTGTGTGTGTGTGTGTGTGTGTGTGTGTGTGTGTGTGTGTGTGTGTAGAATGGTATATGATCGTGTGTACACATGCTGAAATACTTGTGATCACTGGCTAGTATCGAAGGTCATGTTCTGGTGATATTCCTTTTAACTGCATGAGGAAGGGTGTTAGGCGAATATTAAAACACAGTAATGGAGGGGGTAAGTTACTTAACAAAAATCCCAGTGAATTGCCTGGTATGACTTCATATAGCTAGATAACCTGTCTCCCCATTCAGTTTCAATTCCTAGGCCACCTACCACCAGAAGTGGCTAATGTTAGTGCAAACTGGATAATCTGGCCTAGGAGGCCTGGGAATTCCTAGAGTGTGGCTAATACTCAGTTACAGCGCCATGGCATTGCAATGAAATAAAAAACAAACTAATTGAAAGTCTGCAGCCTTCCAAAGTAGTGCCACATTTATTCAAGGGTCGTAAAAGGGGCCTACAATTGCATGATCAGATATAAGCCTGTGAACACAATTTAGTATCTTATTTAGCCAGTGCCACAGGGGATTTCACTATGTGATATGATGCATTAGGACATAAGAGATCTGGAAGCATATCTGACAAAAAAAAGATTTAAGGGTTTGCAATCAAAGCCTCAGCAGAGACTGGATTACTGTGTACAAGACCAAACCATCCCAGAACAGAAAAAGGAGCAGATCTCCTCGATGGTCTACTTATCACGGAAAGTCTTGGCTTGAATTAAAGGAGTCAGAAGATGCTGAGGATAGCGCTTGAGGTACAGAGGCTACAGACCTGGCTGTAAGCTGTCTTAAGACTGCATTCAACTGACACCGGCTGTGCCTGCAGTCATCATAGGGGTAATAAGAGGAGGCCCCACTGGGTTTCACCAAGTAGTTGACTGATACTTAGCTCCTGAAACCTAAATTTATTATTTATTTATTTATTTTATTTTACATTTGTTTACCGGGATAGTCCAACTGGATATATGTCCATTTTCAGTGGAGGCCCGGGGAGAAAAGCTCCAACATGATAACATCAGTTTTTACAAGAATAAACACACAGATTATTTACATTGAAAAAGTTATACAGTAGTAAATATATAGTATCATAGCATTTGTTTACAAAAATCTCAGTTACATTAACAGTTACAAATGATTATAAATGATTGCTGGTATCCTGGCATGGCAATCAGAGAAGAGCAAGATAAGTGTTGCATTTTCCTCACTTTCTCAGCTTTTTACAAGTTTGTGCAATCATCTAGTTAGTCTATCTATCTATCTATCTATCTATCTATCTATCTATCTATCTATCTATCTATCTATCTATCTATCTGTCTATCTATCTATCTATCTATCTATCTATCTATCTATCTATCTTTCTATACACGTATGTGTTAAATTCAACTCATTGATAAGTCAAAAAAAAATAGTAAGCTGATTGAAAATCAATTGATTGCAGGAACTATATTTTTTCAGTGCAAGACTGTGGTGGCATCGGGTAATTTACTCTTTCCCCACCGTATTGAAATATTAGAGTTGGTTTGCATGGGGTGTTGGGGTTAGGCTCCTCCCCCCCAGAAAACATATTTTCTGTTTCTGTTTCAGTCAGCTGGTGATTGATCAATTGTGCTTGATCATTTGCCTTGAATAGTTTTTTTTTTATTGTATCGTCGCAGATTAATATATTTACATGTACATATAAAGTGGGGTGTGTGGGAGGGTTGCTCCTGCAAAAATGCGTGCATTTTTTGTTTTGTGATCTTTAATTTGTTGTTTTGATTAGAAACATCACAGATTTTACATGTTTTGGCTTTACGTAATTATCCATCATTTTACTGAGTCATGATTATTCAGAGTGGATCCATAACAAGATGTGTACAGAGCTGTTTTACTACCTACTCCAGAGTTCCTAATAACCTAGACTACAACTCTTTTGTAACCAGTGTGCTCACTTTTTGCTGAAATCTTATAAATTCATGTTCCTTGTCTGATGGTCACTGCCTTTCAGCCTGCTCATGATTAATAAATAGTAGTGTGATACTTTATTTAGAACACTTGTATTTTCTCTGAACATTTATGATTAATTGTAGGATATGTTTTAGGTGCAGGAGGCTGAAACCACAAGTTTGCCTTATGTGTATACTCACAGTCTTTCATTCCAATAGTTATTATGCTATCAAGGTGTTTAAATGATTGTCTTTTTTGTTATACTGGGTTAACACAGATGGATGGAATATTTATTTATTGACATTTGACTACTTGGAAAGTCTGACTGGGTAGGAGACCATTTTCAGCAGATGGCCCGGGATAAAAGTTTCAAATTATTACAAAACATTTTAAGAACAATACATTTACAGTCTTTAAAAAAAAAAACAACTACAACTGAAATATTTATACTAAATTACACATAATATGAAAACATTGGTTAAGAATAGATACAAGTTATATGACAATGATTTAATAGAGAAATTTTAGATAGTTTATTGAAAAATTAAAGATAAGTTAGTATAATACAAACAGGAATTACAATACAAATTTAGAGAAAAGCACTCATATTGTGCTTTTAGAGAGAAAGCCAGGGGAGAGATATAGAAAAAAAAGTTTTTTTTGTTTTTTTTTGTTAGGGGGAAGGGGTTGAGCAAGAGTTGTGAGTTACAAAGTCATGTTTCAGTTCCTGTTAAATCTTCCTGAGTAATTTTTGGAGGTGTGCCATGTTGTCAGATGTGCAACTAAGTGTGGAGTCATCTGTGTATTGTATTAGACAGGCCTATTGTGTGGATGTATGGAGGGTGCTAGTGAGAATGCTAAAGATGAGGGGACCAAGGATAGATCCTTGTGATTCACTTGTGGTGACCAGGATGTATGGAGAGAGGGTGTTGTGCCATTTCACTCACTGATGCCTATTGCATAGGCAGCATTTGAACCATAAAAGAGGGGGCTGAGAGAGACCTAATGATGACATTTGAAGTAGACGTTTGCTGTGATAAAAAGTCTCAAAGGTTTTAGCCAAGTCTAGAACAAAGGAGGGGACTAGTTTGCCATTATCTCTAGCTTTATTTACAGTATCTATATAGGTTAGACGTGCAGTACTAGTACTATGGGAAGGATGGAAGCCACATTGTGTGGGAGGTAGGGGTTGTTCATGCAGGAGACAGTATAGCAATTGCTTTTGAATACATTTTTCAAGTACTTTGGAGAAGGGGATAAGATTGCTGTAGGCCGAAAGTTAGTAATGTCTATCCTTCTGTGTGCAGAATGATAATATATGACTTTTTCCAGAGAGAGGGAAAGTGGGATTTCATGACTGACCTATTTATAAGGACTGAGATAAGGGCAGGCAGTGCTATTGGCCGCTATTTTAAGCTAACTCACTTGGAAGTTCATCAGTTGAAGCAAAGCATGGTTTGAGCTTGTTTAAGAGTAGTTTTATATAGGATGTGGGCTCAGGTTTGAAGCTGAAAGTGGATGTGGTGATATGTGACTGCTGGGTATGGCTAGGATTAGATGTTGGGGAATCCTTGGTTAGAAATGCTATACTATCTATGAAATAAGAGTTGAATTGTATTGTGGTTTTGAGTGATGAGTTATTGGGAGAGGGGTTAAGGTTGACTTTAAGGCTGGAATGTAAGCTTTCTTTAATGGCAGTGCAGAATTGTTTAGGGCTGTGTTTAATATTATTCTGAAGGTTTTTCTAGTGCATTATTGTACTCATTAGTCTGCCTTTTAGTATGATTACAAAGCATTCTGTAGTTTTCAGGATATTGTGATGTTTTATATTTTTGCCATTCTTACCATGCTTTTTCTCTATCAATAAGATGTGATTGTACATGTTTTCTAAAATTTACTAATGGTCTCAACACATTAGTAGCTCAGTGAGAATGGACATTTGCTATACACACTTAAAATGCTGTGTCACTTGAGAAAGGACTGCTGGGGTCATAAACAGGAATTTGTTATATTAATGAGATGGATAATAAGTGTAGGTAAACTGGAGCACTGCCAAGTTGTGAGATTGTCTACCTACGATAGGCCATTGACAGATGAGTTAAAATAAAGAAACTAGACATGAAACAGAAAACAATGTTTAGCAGAGTGTGCGTGGGAGGGGGCTTCAGACTTTTTGTTTAACTAGGTCAATCCCTAATGTCTAGACCAGTGTAAAGAGAAAGAGGTTGGCTAGTTAGACTTTTATCTAAGTAAGATTACGGCCTCTTTACCTTCATGAATTATATGTATAATAGATTTTTAGCCAAAGTCTGTTTCCAGAGATAGAATGCTTCTGATGTGCTAATCAGTTCAGACCATGAGTTAGGGGCATACCTTGTTAATGATGTTTCCTTTAGAGAATGCCCGATCAGTGCAGATTTTTTGGTTGCTTATATAACATTTCACTTTTCTTGGGTCTAGATAGCTTGCTGAAAGATGAAACAGAATAAGAATAATATAGGCAAAGTAGGCAGCCTATATATGTCATCATTTAAAGCTCATTTGTCAGATGTGGGACAATATTCACAACTTAAAGACAGCATGGTGGCTTCTAATCTAGTAGGGAGAAACTGTTGCACAAGTCTAAGTGTCACATTAAGCAAAGAAGTGAACAAACACTACCTGTTTCTGCAGGCACAAAGGCTGATGTGCTCTCTGGTTGTAAAAGTGCAAGGTGTGAGTGAGGTAAGCTAAGAGCTTATCTTAGTTGGCAGCGATGATAGTAGTCTCAGCAAGAAGGAAGTCTGCCACATTAAGCAAGATCTCTATTTTCCCTTTAATTTCTAGATCACTGTCTCCCTTCTCCGTAGTAATATCTTTCTAGACAGCAAGAAAACACTCCTTAAAGGAACAGGAATAATAAACATGCAGTGAGAAAATTCCATGACTTATAGCTTGGGAGTGGCACCAAACACAATTAGTTTTGACTCCATTTCTGACTTTTAATCTCCATTTTAATTTGGTATGGATGGATTTAGAAATCTTTGTGCTCCATGAAACAAAAGAAGTTATCAACATTTATCATCAAGGAAAGAGGTTAGAAGTGACTTGATGTCTAACTGGACAAAGTTAATGTTAAGATTCCACTTCACTTTACTTCATTTATTGTGGTAGTTGGCAGCAATTTCAGAAGCTTCTGTAACATGTAGGACTACATTAATTGTCTCATTTGTTAAAGGTTAATATGGTTCTTATTATAGGGCATACCTCTCAACCTCTCATTGTGCAAGAAGTCTGGACAAGTCAAAAATAATAGAAGGACAAATGCCCAAAAATGGAACAGATTTTAAATATTGCTCTTATAAACTTAGATGGTTGCTAGAATGACAGAATACCCTTTTTTCAATAAGAAACAGCCTCAGTTACTCACAGCAGGAAAAAGAAAAAATAACAACATTCTTTTTCCTGCTGTGAGTAACTGAAGCTGTTTGTTTATTTTCCACTATTTTGCTGCTGCTGGTTACACTGCAAGTGTAAGCTGTTTTTTTTCTTTCGTGTACTGTTTTTTTCAGTTCTCAACTTTAATTTGAGGGAATAAAAGTCTGAGGAACTGCCCAGGGTGTTAGATGAGCTAGCTATGGTACTTATGGTTTTCTTAAAGTAAATGGCACATCACGGAGGAGTGCACTAACCATTATATAATAAAATAGGAGTAAATGGTCAGTGTGGTCAATCTGCTGTGATATACTCACTCTATAGTATTTGATTACTCAGGGTTTGCTCTTTTGACCTTATGACAACATAACCCACATACCCTAACCATGTATTATTGGTATGATATTAAACAGTATGCCACAGAGCTCACTGCAATGACGAGTCACTCTACAAACTCTCTACAATCATTTGAGAGAGATGCTCTCATATCCCACTATTCAGGATTGAGTTAAGCTGTTCTCAGATCATTCTTAGTATCAGGCTTCTAATAGTGTAAGGAGACGTATGCCTTCTGCTTTATTTATTGTTCACATACTTGCTTGATACCTGTGATGACTTGTTCCTAGAGTTTCTGCAGTCATGGAAGTGCATAGTGTTGGAAGTATGGCTTCTGATTCATATTCCCATGAGAGGGTCCATTCATTTGGAACTGGGCTGTCTACACATCATATCATGGGCTGCGTAATAGTTAGGGCTACTCACATATTATGTGCAGTAAGCTAAGTGCCCTGCTTATTTAAAAATGGTCTGACTACATACCTATCAACTGTACAGATTTTCACAGAATGTCCAGATTTTTGCCTCATATTTTTGGTCTGCTCCTCATAAAATTTTGTTTTTCTAGCAAATCACTGGCAAATCATTGAGGACTGACGTCAGAAAATAATGACAGATATTTAAGTTACAGACTTCATACTCTTCAGAAAATTCATGCTAATGCAAAATCTGTTTTTCTAACAACTTTCTATGCTATAAGAGCAATATTTAAAAATTGTCCCTATTTTAGCGTCTTTGTCCCTCATATGGCTGTGTCCAAATTTCTCGGTCTTAGAGATTGAGAGGTATGTCTGGTTAACACTTAAGTTTTCTCTGATAAGAATTCATTCTTATTTTCTGGAATGACATAGACATGATCAAAGGATATTGTATTTATCATGCCATTTCCGGTCCTCTTAATAGCCTACCAGGTTTTCTCAAGAATGCTTGTACCAGGCATAACCAAAGCAAAGTTTTTTTTTTTTTTTCAATGTATGTAACCTGAAACCACTAATTTTAATGAAAAGCTCAAGTATGTAGCATTTTGCTACTATTTATTTACTTTTTTATTATAGAGAAAATCTTCAGATTATATTTTTATCAGAACCAGCTGGTTATATGTTTGAGAAATGAATATCAATAAATTCATCATGAAAGTCCAGCGGAATGAAGTGCAAATGTTGAGAACACATAATATATACTTATGATCAGAGAAATCTTATCATAACTCTTTGTAATACTAATTCTTTGCAGTACCTGAAGTGATTTACAACTGGAAATAGAGAAAAAAAAACTGTAAGGTCACAATATGTTTTATAGCTTTGAAAATTGTATAACACTTTTCTGCCACACACAGTGTCCAGAAGTGATATGTACCTCTGATCAATCAAGGGCTTTAAAAGCTGTTGATGAGTACCTCTAATTAACCAAGAACTTTGAAGAGTATTAAGACACTTCACCTAACTACATTTTTATTTTTTTCTGTGGTAACATGAAATATATTATAACATTTAAAGTTGCTTCTAAACCATTTCTTTCAGAGTTCTATGGTAGATGTCATGTATCATGCAATGCCAGTATTAAGAGTTTTCAAAAAAAGTTATGCACCTTTGAAAGGTGCTATTATCGGGTCTCATGTCAGAGAACTGAGTAACCAGCTTATCTTTTTCTTGATTTCACAATGTAATCAGTGTAGTCTATGTAGTGCAATATTGTTATGCACTCTGAGCCCATGTAAAAAGTGTACTGTAGGACAAGTGTTAAAACTATCTGACTTTACTGTGTCTGCTGTTTGTCTTCCTATTATTTGCTTGTCTGTTTATGTATTTGTCAGTATTAGGTGTAAGGTATTATACTTCAACATGCCTGATAATTTCCTGATCTAACTTTATACTGTTTTGCAATATATGGATTACAGCATGCTTAGCATTGCTCCAGTTTTAAAAGCATAAATGCAATTAATGTCTGGCACTAGGTGTGACAATAGGACATATTGCCATCTATGCCAGGAGAAGTAGTGAATGTGTAACGGTCCCCCTTTATAATCTCATAATACTGAAATATCGAATTTCAGTATCTCAAAACTATAAAGGCGAATGACTCAGAATCCCGAAACGCAAAAGCACGAAACATACAATCATGAACATACACACACCATATACCACACAACACACACACACACCATTCTACCCACACCACACAAAATACACAACCCTACATTACATGTAAGCAGGGGGGCAAGCTCCCCCTGCACTCCCCATGTGGCGGGCTGCACCCCCCCACTTATATATACCAACTCCGTGATCACACAAACAGAAAAAAAAAACTCATACCCAGACATTCTACAGTCCCTTACATGCACGCACACACACACACACACACACACACACACACACACACACACACACACACACACACACATCACACATACATCCAACACTCACACTCATACTTCTACTTCCCTACCCTAACCCACATGTACAACTTACAAAAACACTCACATACACTCACTCACCTTAAATTTTGAACAGCATCCCAGCCAAACACTTCACATAGCGTAAATGCATAAGCCGGATTCGAGATATTCAGATTCGTGCTTATGCACTTTCGCTATTTTGAATTTTTATCTTTATGGTCTCGAGATACTGAAATTTGATATTTCAGTATTTCATGATTATAAATGGGAACCATGCATAACATATGCCAGCATAGCTAGCAGGAATTTTGTAAAAAATCATATGCCATTTGTATATCAAACTGATTTGCACAGAAGGTTTGCTTGTGTTAAAATGTATCAATGTTTCCTGCTGGACAGAAAAGAAATGCCCATGCATTATTGTAACTATTTAAATGTATCCATTGTAACAGCATATACTGGGAGAGAAGAAGTTAGTCCACCTGACTTTGGACTTGGCTTGGGCACTCAAATGAGGACTTAACTCTGAAACTGTGCCGGTGGGGAGCCTTATTGGGGACCTGGAGAGAGACAGAGAGACAAACCCAGACCCTGGGCTGAGTGTGTTCCCTGTGTGTTCTTAAGGGAAACTGTGCTTAATGCAGAAAGGTCTGTATCTGGAAATACTGAGTGTATCCATTTGTATTCCAACTGAACATCCCTCTCCAGTGTCAGTGGTGAGGATTCAGGGTCCTTGATTACTGGCCCAGAGTGAGGATGTCATATATTGGTAAGCAGTGGTGTGGATATTGAACTTCTGTACCCTGTAAGCAGTTGTCACTAAAGGTCTGCATTTTCTCCACATCTACAAGGGAGACATTCAGAGTTTCATATCACAACAGTTTTATTAATTTATTTTTTGTTCCTTTTGGTTAGTCAGGGAGATCAGGCAAATGTGTCAGCAGAGGATTATGGAAGTTGACAAAGGGCCAACTGGCCAAGGTGTGCAAAGCCAAAGGACTGGTGTATGTCATCCTGACTAAAGAGGAAATTATTTCAGCCTTAGTTGCAGCTCAGACCAGCAACCAGGAGGATAACCAGTCTGGTGATGGGAATTTGCAGATCTCAGAAACAGGACAGTTCACCTTTTCCTCAGAGGACTTAAAAATCTGTCTGAAGTTAAAGAGACTTAAAATGAAGGCCAAACATTTGGAATTAGAATCAGCAGAGAGACTGCAGCATTTTGAGGTCAAAATAGAATCAGCAGAGAGAGACGGCATCATTTGGAGGCTGAAGAAAATGAGAAGCAGCATCAGCATGAGAAGGAGATGCTGACCCTTTGCCAGGGTCATGGAGGCAATGGGGAAGGGAATAACTGAACCCCAGAAGGTAAGTACATTTTTTCCTTGATTTACAGAGGCTGACAATTTTGGTAGTTTTATTCATATATTTGAAAGAGTATGTAAACAGAATAATGTTGAGCAAGTGCTGTGGGTACGGTTCCTGACCCCCTTAATCCATGGTAAAACTGTAACTGCTGTTTCTAAATTGTCTGATTTTGATTGTTTAAACTATGAAAAAGTCAATAAATGTTTACTTGAATGCTTTAAGTTAACACCTGAAGCTTAAAGGAAAAAAAGTTTTGTGAGCATAGACTCCGGGCAGAAGAAAGCGAGTTTGATTATATTGCTGTGTTAGGCATTATTTTCATAGGTGAGTGAGTGGTTGTCAGATCACCACTTTTGAAGGGCTGGAAGATCTTTTGGTGAGGGAACAAGCCCTTAGCAGTTTGCCTAAGGACATAAGAAACTGGTTGTCAGAGCGAGAATGTAACTCTGCAGATGAGCTGGGGAAGAAAGGGGATCTATTCTTAGCAAGCAGGGCACCACTGCAGAAGAAGGGAATATCCAGTGCTGCACATGGATTTAAAGGAACCCATAGTAGGCAGCCCGCACCACCCCAACAGAGTCCACTAGAAACAGGAGAAGCCACTAGTTCAGGTACATGGCCAGGATCAAGGGTTAAATGTTTTAAATTTAACTAATGGCACTATGTATCATATAGATATTCACAGAGGCAAGGTGGGGAACTAAAGGTGAGGAGCCAGCAAGTGGGAATAACAGTATGCCAGTGGTAAGTTGTCTGGAGACAACAGGTCACTGCTAAGACAGACACAGCCTCTGTCATAATCAAGGTGAAGCCTGTAGTAGTGAAAGAGGAGCAGTACTCACTTGGGTAGTCCACTTTGATCAAAACTTTAGGAGGGACCCCATTACAAATGTCTTTGGCCAGGATTCACCTTGACTGGGAGGGTGGAAAAGGAATCAAGTAAGTAGGTGTGTTTGAGGATATTCCTGCAGATGTCTTGAAAGAGAATGATTTTGATAACGCAGTACCTTGTGTGCATGCAGTTACATGCAGTCCAGCAAAGAGACAGGCCTGTGGCTCTGGTAGCCTGGGGGAAACCAAAACAGACTGCACACTTGAAGCAAGGGCTGGTGGTGTGGCTATTTTAGGGAGGGGGCTATCCTGTAGCAGTGATCCTGAAGGTGAGCCAAACCTGCTAGTAGGTACTGATGCTCCCTTGGACAGAATGACTCAAAGGACAGAGGTGAGTGGTAGTACCCAGGCTGACAGTGAGGTACCACTCTCAGAGGATACCAGACATCCTGTGGAGGGGGAGCTGGGAAGATTTGCAAAGAGAGAGAGAACTGAGACAGGCTCAGCTGTTGGACCGTACATTACTAGGCTTGAGGGAAGTAGCTAAGGGGGCACCTGATTCTCAAGGAAAGGGGGAATCTGTATATTGGAACAAAGGGTTAGAGTATATAACTGTATGCAGATAGGACACCTGAGGGGTAGCTAGAGGGTGAGGTAATATAGCAGTTGGTAGTGCTGTGGGGCAGCAGCTGATGGTTCTCATTCCTGTCAGACACAATAAGCTGTAGGTAGCTTGGGAGGGACCCTTCAAAGTAGTAACGAAGGTCAGTGATGTTACCATGGTATAGTTAGGCAGAAGGCAGGGGCACAAATTGTACCATGTTAACATGATGAAACCTTACCCTGATAGGGAGAAGCTAGTGCTGAGTATCTGTAGTGGATGGCAGGAGGAGTCTGAGGGGGATCTGGTTACTGATCTCCTCAGTGAGGCTCAGACTGACACCTCAGTGGAAGGGGTCGCAATGTCCCAGCAGCTATCCCCTACCCAAGTTTGAGAAATTCAAGCAGTGTTACAGGAGTTTGGGGGCATTTTCACTGGGAAAACTGGGTGCACCCACCTAGTGCAGCACCATGTGGATACAGGACCCCAAAAGGCCAATCAAGCAGGCCCTTACAGGGTGCCTAAGAGAGTTAGACAGACTCTGAGGAAGGAGATACAGGAAACATTGGTACTGGGGGTAATTCAGGAGTCCAGCAGTCCTTGGGCCTCCCCAGTGGTGCTGGTACCAAAGAAAGATGGCAGCACTAGGTTTAGTGTGGACTACAGGAAACTAAATAGTCACACAGAGTCAGATGCTTACCCCATGCCTAGGATGGATGAAGCCTTACAGCAGCTGGGTGGGACTAAGTATCTGACCACTATTGATCTAACCAAGGGCTACTGGTAGGTGTCCTTGATACCCATGGCTAGAGAGAGGTCAGCCTTTGTGACTCCTTTCAGATTATACGAGTCCATAAAGATGCCCTTTGGGATGAAAAATGCCCCAGCAACCTTCCAGAGGCTGGTAAATCATATCCTAACAGAAGTAGGAGATTATGTCCTTGCTTACCTAGATGATATTGTCATCTACAGCCATTCCTGGCAACAGCACCTTCAGCATGTAAGGGAGGTCCTGGTCAGGCTGCAAAGGGCAGGGTTGACCATTCAACCTAGTAAATGTCAGGTGGGTATGGCAGAGGTCTCCTACCTGGGACATAGGGTGGGGAGTTGTAAGATCAGGCCAGAACCTGCCAAAGTGGAAGCCATTCAAGCATGGCTTGGGCCTGTTACCAAAAAGCAGGAGAGGGCATTCTTAGGGACAGTGGGATTCTATAGAAAGTTTGTTACCAATTATAGAGCAATAGCTGCTCCCCTCACAGACTTGATGAGGAAAAAACATGACAGACAAGGTAATGTGGACCCAAGCCTGCAAGCAGGCATTCCAAAAGCTTAAAAGGGTTTAGGGAGGCCCCCCTGTGTTAGCCAGTCCAGATTACTACAAAAAATTTGTTGTGCAGGTGGATGCTTTGAACCATGGGGTGGGGGTTGTACTCAGCCAGGTTTCCTCAGAGGGTGAAGAGCACCCAGTGGTATATCTCAGCCATAGACTCCAACCTAGGGAGGAAAGTTATGCAACAGTAGAAAAAGAATGTTTAGCCATAGTATGGGCACTGCAGAAACTTCAACTCTATCTGTATGGAAGTAAATTCAGTGTAGTTACAGACCACAATCCCTTAGCATGGCTACATCGAGCCAGTCAGCAAAATATCAAGTTACTAAGGTGGAACGTTGGATTGAAGGCATATGATATGATAGTGCAACACCTTAATGAGTTTAGCATGCCAGTGCAGATGGGCTCTCAAGACAGGGTATGGGATAATGTATTCCTGGATGGGTTTATTCCTCTCAAGCAATGTTTCTCAAGGGTCACTTTGAAAGACTAGCTTGAGTCTTCAAAGTGGGGAGAGATGTGATGATAGGAGGTACTGCCAGCCATGCCAGGAGAAGTAGGGTAGTGGATGTGTAACATATGTCAGCATAGCTAGCTGGAATTTTGTAAATAATTATATGTCATTTGTATCTCAAACTGATTTGTACAGAT
Source organism: Protopterus annectens (assembly GCF_019279795.1). Taxonomy (NCBI): domain Eukaryota; kingdom Metazoa; phylum Chordata; order Ceratodontiformes; family Protopteridae; genus Protopterus; species Protopterus annectens. The sequence goes on from NC_056741.1 coordinate 884,037,793, forward strand.
GTTTGTGCTGAAAATGTATTTGTGAGGTTTGCTTGTGTTAAAATGTATCAACTGTGTTTCCTGCTAGACAGAAAGAAATGTACATGCATTATTGTAACTGTTTAAATGTATACATTGTAACAGCATATACTGGGAGAGGAGGTTATTCTTGAAATTAAATTACTTTATAGGTTAAGTCATGAAGATGTTATCCCACAGTTCTGAATGGAGCCAGAGACCCAATGTCTTTGCTAGAGAATAAGCTGTAGCTCCTGTAGGAAGAGTGGAATGGTTTTATTGTTTTATGAATTCCAAATGCTTTAATAAAACTTAGCTAAAGGTCTAGTGTGTATTGTAGCACATAAATGCTAAACCCTGGCAGCTTCTAGTGATGGTGGATAATGCAAGAAACAGAGGCAGATGACCAGATGTGTGTAATGTCATTCTGTAAGCCAGAAATAATATTTAGATATTAGTAGGATATTGGTTTCAGCATTCTGTATTCTGTCTTGGATCTGATAACAAGGACCACTCACCCACATTATCTTGCCTTACTCTATTCAGTAAGTAGGAACAGTAATTACTTAGATTAGTCATGAAAATATAGTGATAGTAGTTAAGCATTATTTTTTTCTATAACTGTGTGACTCTTTATGGCTGTGTTATTTTTAATATTTACTGTGACTAAAACTCTGGTGTTTACTGCCTAAGAGTAAGGGGTAATGAGCCCTAAACTGGAAATACTCCCTCCTCAGCTTAAACAAGTAAATACCAGTTCTTGTGAAGTCCTCCAAAGTTAACTATGAATCCAAATTAGCTTCTTCAACTAAGGATAACCATAAGGCATTCTTTAATTACATCCATAACCTAAAAGAAAAGGCCCAGATATGTGCCAAACTGGTAATTAATGATACCACATATACTGAGCCTGTGTAGGTTGCTAACTTGTTAGCTGACAGGTTCTGTGAAAACTTCACTCCACTGTCCCCACAACATGTGCTCCATGACATCCCTACCGCCTGCCCTCTACCTTTTATCTCTAAAGAGGAGATCGTGAACACCCTTTCTAAGGTCAAAAATACATCATCTATGGGGCCTGATAACATCCTACACTGTTTCCTATATGGACTCAAACAAGAATTAGCAACACCATTGGGCATGCTTTTTAATCATAGTCTAAGCACCAGCTTCATCCCAGTTGAATGGAAAAAGGCCACCATTATCCCCTTGCATGAAGGTGGTGCTTCCACTGACCCAAGGAATTATAGACCTCTTTAGCCTGACTAACCTTATCTGCAAGGCTATAGAGTGTATCATCATGGACCTTATTCTACAAAGATATAGGTAATCTCCAAACACTTGACTCTACTCAGTTTGGATTTGTCAAAGGGAGATCATGCCTGTTAAAAGTGGTGGACTTCTTCAAGACAATCACCAAGGCCCTTGATGAGGGGAAATCTGCGCATACAACCTACCTAGGCTTGGCCAAGGTATTTGACACTATCCCCCACTCAGGCATCATTGACAAACTCATGCAGCTAGGTATCAACTTTTATATCATTAGATGGGTCACTGTCTAGCTGACTGATAGAACACATGTAGGCAAAATAGGAGACTCCACCTCCAGCAGCAGACCTGTGACCAGTGGTGTTCCACAGGGATCAGTCCTGGGACCTCTACTGTTTGGAATCTATTTATCCGAAGTACAAGCTAAATCTAGAGGTCTGTGGCTGACAAAGTTTGCTGATGACTGCAAGCTGGGAGTGGTCATAGAATCTCCAAACAATGTCAACATTCTACAAGAGGGTCTTACACATACAAATGATTGGTGCCAAAGTCAATGAAAAAAAAGTGTTATCATCCCTTTCAGAAAGAGTGAGGTTCCTGCTAACTACCACATCAGTAACAACACCCTAATTACACAATGAGTGGTAAGAGACCTGGGAACATTGGTTGACAGCAACCTTACCTTTGCTCACCATGTCTCCACAGTGGTAAGAAGGGCATTCTATATTGCTCAGCTCATAAATAAGGGCATTGACTCCAGAAAAAAAGAAGTTATAACCTCCCTGTACTCTTCCCTCATCAGACCAATAATTGAGTACAATGCTCCTATTGGTATGTACCTTTCCAAGCACCTGCAGCAATTGGAGAGACCACAGATATTCCTAGCAAGGAAAATTCAAGGTCTTCAGCATCAGTCCTATGAGGATCATCTGAAATCACTGCCACTTTATTCTGTTTCATACAAACTACTCAGAGGCAATCTCTGCCTTGCTTATAAGGCAATATTTGACCCTGCTTTATTGTAAATGCTGCATATCCGTAAGTCGAATGGTACATGGGTTACTCACTCTAAAGGCCTTAACCTCGTAAGTGACAATAATAGAACCTGCTGGAGGGACAGATTTGTCTCCCAGAGGTTACCACATCTTTGGAACAGACTCCTGCTTCATTTCAAGCAGGGCACCTCATCGGCTCTCTTCATATGCAATCTGGGCAATTGGATGGGTAACCGTAAATTCACCCCAGGGGTTCCACCTGTGTCCCTCTTGGACAGGGGTGATAGGTGATGATCATGGAAATAAGAGTAAAACTTTGCCAGGCTTGAAAGGCCCTAGGGTGATTAGCCTAGTAACCTCCTATGATCCTATGTTCTTTTATTATTTATTATTAAATATATTTAAACTTGTCATTGTTGTTGGTCCTTTCTGGCTGTTTGATCAACATTACCATTTGCATTAATATTAATTTCACTCAGTACAAGTGGATACCTTTTAAGATCCTTATAGTAACTGACTGGTGGCAGTGAATCTACCTTATAGTCTGGGCAAAGTTGGTACAGCAGGTAATCTGTGCCAGCCTTTCCTAGGTGTGTGTGTGTGTGTGTGTGTGTGTGTGTGTGTGTGTGTGTGTGTGTGTGTGTGTGTGTGTGTGTGCATGTGTGTGCGTGTGTATATGTGTGTGAAAATTAAATCTAAAAGAGTGTCTGTGTCATCTACTTAGGCAGGGACATGAAGCACTAATTTTACAGAGAGAGTGGTAGAGGACTTGGCTTGGGCACTTGGCTGAAGACTTAACTCTGAAGCTGTGCCAGTGGGGAGCCTTACTGGGGACCTGGGGAGAGACAGAGAGACAGAAACCCAGACCCTGGGCTGAGTGTGTTCCCTGTGTGCTCTTAGAGGAAATTCTGCTTGATGCAAAGAGGTCTGCATCTGGAAATGCTGAGTGTAACCATTTGTATTCCAAGTTAATGTCCCTCTCCACTGTCAGTGTTGAGGATTCAGGCTCCTTGATTACTGGCCCAGAGTGGGGACGTCACACTAAGAAATTGATATTTTAAGTGAGTTTACTGAATTTGAAAGTGACAGATTAAAGGACTGTAGAAATGCGATTGATTGAGTACATAATAATAAATTTTAATTATTTAAAAATCAACATTTCCAGACCAGATTTCAACTTATTTTTGCAATATTCACACAAATGTGTAATGAACAGAAACACACATTAATAAAACATGCATGCTATATTCTAAATGTAAGACTTCTATGTAGGTTGACTATTAAGAGTAGTTTGCTAGGATTTGCTTTGCTTTCTCTTAATAGTTATAATGATGAGTATCTGAAGCCTGGATATGGATGATAAATAAGAAAACATCCATGTGGCAAGCCCATATGTATTGCAGGCACTGAAGTTCAGATGTGGGCTGCCTTTTCATCATACTCCCCTTGCAATGGTTCTTATATGCATTCTTCAAGTTAGACAGCTTTCCTCAGTAGCATATGCTAGCACTGTCTGTGTCAGTAGCCTTAGTTTAAAAGAAATTCATCTCAGCATTGTTCCTTACTTTACTATTAGCTTTCAGTCTTTCTTCCTGATGTCTCTGCATATTGAAACTGGTATGACAGAAAAAAATGAAAGATGTACAAGTTACTTTATTATTTCACCTTTTTTCACCTTGGTGGACATAACACCATTAAGGTTATTAATATTTAGTAATATGTTTCATTGATTGTCTTAATCTCCTGGTGCAATTTGTGAAATATATGAAAGAGTGACTGTTTTAAGGTTACATAACCTACAAGGTTATAATATCCACTTGTACATGCTTTCACAGTGCAGGATTATTTCACTTCTTGTACTTAACCTCTGATAATCTCTCTGTATATTGTAAGTATTTTTACTCACTAGGAATTCTTTGTCAATACATTAGAATTGCTCAGGTGATATTCCTATACTGCTTAAATTTCCAGATTTTTGCCTCATATTTTGGTCTGTTTCTCGTAAAATTTGTGTTTTTGGGCAAATCATTGAGGACTGAAGTCACTACATAATGACAAACATTTGAGTTTCAGGCTTCATGTCCTTCAGAAAGTCCATACTAATGGATTCAAGATGGCCATCTTGGGGATTTAACATGGCCACTGAGGTGTAAGAATTGTTGTGCTGTAGCTCTTGCCCTAATACAAAAGAAAACTAAATAACTGGGCTTTTCTAGACCCCTGAGCACTCCTACTGCCATTAAACAGATGGGTATTTGCTGTTACTTACCTGCTAACCTTTTCACAAAGATCGTTTTTGATTAGGAAGTACTTAGAGAGTAATATTCAGTGCCCCGGAGGAATGACTTTTGACTCCTGTGTGGATCAGGTGACAGCTTGGTAGTGACAGAGCTCCTAAGAAAAAAGGAAAAAGAACATACAAAATTGAACTAAATCTGGACTGCATAAACCATGTAATTCATTATTCTAAGATAATGTCTCAAGACAACAAATTAACGAATGCTTCAATTACAAAAAAAAAAAGAAAAAAAATACTATTTACATCGATCACACCAGAAAAAAGAGTTTTCAAGTAAGAGACATTGCAGCAATACCTTGAAAGAAGAAAAGAGAAGAAAACTATCTCTGTAAAATGAAAGCTGGAATACTCCTTTGCAGTTGAAGACCTTAAATCAACCATACAACCACTACAAGTAATGCTTGATAGTACGTTATTACAACTCACAAATATCAACCTTGCTATCACTGACTTTATTTCAAGACTAGATACATCAGAATCCCGCTTATCAGACAATAACAATAATATACTAAAATAGATATTAACCTTGTAAAATTAAATGAAGACATATCAAAAATTCAAGAGAAACTTCTCGACTTGGAATCTAGAACTTGATAAAACAGCATTCTAATAAGAGGGGTACCATAATCTTTTGATGCAGCCAATCTCATGCAAACTGTTAACATTATTCTAGCTACTATTCTTAATGATTCCTCTTCATCAAATAACCCAGTCATTGAAAGAGTGCATCAGACATTATGTAAATCACAGACTAATACCCCTAGACAAATAAATGTGAAGTTATTAAACCAGCAATACATGTCATGTATTTTGAGGCTAACCAAAGCTAATAAATCATTTCTTTGGAGAGGATATTTAAAATGTTAATACCTTAGGATCTCTCTCTTCACTATAAAAGAGATTGTCAGAAACTTTCTCCATTTTGTGTTTACTTAATAAACACTAACATAAATGCTTTGTCCTGCCAGGCTTTCCTTTACATTACAAGGATCAAAATATCAAGTAAGCACATACGAGGAGGCCAAGACATTGTTTAAATCACTCTTTAATTTCTCTCTGCAATTGACTTGACTTTAGCAACATCATAATGCTTAGTGCTTCTATTGAGATCATTTGATGACTGGATAGATATAAAAAATTAAAAATTCTCAAAATGAGAACTTTTTCCTTTTTCTTTTCCTTTATGATAATCGTTGGAGGTGCCATGATGGTCATATACTGCCTTGCAACAATGGCACCTCTGGCTAACAAACAGGAAATAATTAGAGTTATAACTTCCTAGTGGATCTATTTCAGTTCCTGTCATGATAACCAATTGCTTAAAGTCTAAAAATAATTTGTTTGAGCAATTCTTTTATTTGTGAACACCAAATTTCATATAATTTGATTGTACTATAATTTTACTGCTTGTAATTGTTTCAAAATTAGTTTAGATATTTCAATACATTTAAAAATTTAATTAGTCAAGAAAAATATACTTTTAATTTGCTTAATTGGAACTTTAATGATATTTTAGGGACAATTTGCAATGATATCTATGTTCATTTACCATGTTAGCACGCAAAAACATTGGGGTTAGAAATCTTGCATCATAATCAGACAGATTTGTAATTTGTCAGTATCTGCTTATATGTAGCATTAGAAAATTAACAATATTACTTTGTTACCTAAAACTCAGTATTGTTAATACTATAGTTATAGGTAAGGAAACCCATATGGCTAGGAGTCAGTGGTTACAGTTTAAGAAAAAGTGGATCAAACACTTGGAATCAGCAGGGAACTATACAAATAAGATGGGTGGGGTTATTATAATCAATTATTCATTTCCTGGTAATGTCCTTGACCCAGGATATGACACTAGTGGTAGATGGTGCTATACTATGTGCATATTACCATAACTAAGCAAACCTATTTTATTATTTAATCTGTATGTTCTCTGTACAAAATTAACTGAATTCTTTTCATAGAAATTACAACTCATGAGTATGTTTAAAAATGATTATATAATTTTGGATGGGGACTGGAATACTATAATAGATCCAAGATGTGGCAGATCTTATCTAACTAGCGCAAATGAACTTAACACTTGTCAACATGTACTTGAAATCTAGATGGAATTAGATTTGTCTGACCCAATATGATTTCCTTCTACCCAAACAAACAAATTTGCCTAACTATAAGGTATGGTCAAGGACTGACTATGTTATTTATAATTCTCTTTTTAGACACGTGGATGAATTTATTACTGAACCCCAGGGTATTCAGATTATTTTAAAATATAAATGTTTTTAATTATTCTATTAATGCCACCTCTCGCTCAAAACAAACAATTGGACACTTAACCCTTCTCTTTTAGATAAACAAGAAATAATACAAGGTGTGAAGTTGTATCTTAAAGTATTTTTATTTTCAATTTCTTCAGACAATTCTAAAGCTGATATGCAATGGGCTTCTTTTAAATCTGAATTAAGGGGATACTGTATTTGTAAAACCGCATACTATAAGAAACTCCACAAACAGAAAGAAACTCATATGAAAGAGGAACTTTCAAAGAAAAAAAAAACATAGAGCTACAACTATTACAAAAGCGTGATCCAATCATAGAGGGGCAAGATTAACGAATGTAACAGACAATTAAAGGTATTACATTTTGTTAACTGTCATGGTATGAAAGCGTAGTACTTGCAAAATATTCAACATGGGCACAAGCCCATTCAAAATTGCTAATCAAATTAATTCTTTACAGGAAGAATCCTCCCTTAATTCAAAAAATTTTACACAAAAATTCAGTTTACAAAAGACCTCAGAAATAATTTCTCTCTTTGAAAATACCTTTATGGAACTACAGGAGGAAAATTTGAATACATTTTCATTAGAGCAATTAGAATTGTATGTCAAATGGCTAAAAGTCCCCTCAATTAAATGATTAAAATAAATAGATTTTAGAAAAAAAACAATACATATATCGGAAATAAGAGAGGCTATTAAAAAGGATATATGAGGTATATATCTGAATAGATCAAAAACTATTCTAATTCCTAAAAATATCATCAGATAATAGCACAATTACAAACTATAGACCTATAGCTTTAATAAACTTAGATGTCAAAATCTATGTTCTGATTTTTGTTAAAAGAATGAAGCTAATATTACCTTCTATAATTTCCCCTTTCAAGATTTTTCTTTTAAGCTGGAAGAAAACATCTGATCAAATGTTAACTTTTGTGTACTTTCAACTATTAAATGGAAATTATCAAGCCAACATATATACCTTTGCAATTAGTGCATCAAAGGTCTTTGATAGAATAAATATCTCATTGTTTCCTACTCTACAAAAAATGTCTTTCCTGTAACTAGTCTAGTCCAGATACAGATTTGCTGTATCCAGGACTGTTTGTAGGCTTCTGAGCCACCTCCAAAGCTTTCTGTGTTGGAAGGAAGCCTTTTAGCTTATCAGTTGGAGTGGCAAGCACTAAGTAGCCTATCTACCACAAGAGGAGTGGTTTCTGGCCCAGAAATTGTAGTTTATTGGCTGTTTGGGCAGTTTTTCCATCCCTTTCAACTTTCTGGTTTAAAAGCCAATGGTTGCATGGGTTTGCACTTGTTTAAGCTCCATTCAGTGGTGCCGAGCTGAGGTAAACTACTACTGGTGCCAGAAAGTCTGCTCTTCAGTTTTTCCCTTAGATCCTGCTAGTTCTTTCTCTCTTGCACTTCAAATAGCCTAATCACTTTGCACTTCAACAGGTTTTTGTAGCAATTATTATAGCACACCTAAGTGCCATCAGCAGTAGTCATTCTTCATGGAAATTGCTCCAGTACTTAGTAGTTATGACCACCCCTCCTGACATGATTAAAGGGCAGTTCCCTGTGCTTTCTCCTTTTAACTTGTGCACTTGGGCATTCTGAGGCAGTGCAGCAACTGGCTCATGTACACAGACAACCCTCTCCTCTTACCTTCCAACACTCACATTTCTAAGAGATGCACTTATATCACCAAATTGGAAGTTATGCACTCTCCAGCCAAGACCAGACTAGCTGGTCAAGAAGAGAAGGTCAACACCTACACCACACCACATGGAACACAAAGCTCTCCAGAACACCCACTATCACAGGTCTCACATAAAAACACAAACCACATACCCACCTTCATGGAGGTTCTAAATAGAAATTTACCCAAAGAGCAGAGACCTCCAAGACAAAAACGCACTCAACCACCACAACACAGCACAAACCACAGGACACATAGCTCACCTCCACAGTGTGCTCCTCAACCTAAGCCCCTAAGGCTAAACACCTTACCCAATACACTAAGCATAGGTGACTCAATAGTGAGGCACACAGATGTCCTACTCGCTAGGTTGAATAAGGAGAAGGTAACAGTCAGCTCTCTATCAGGTGCCAGAAACTGACACATAATACATGCACTCAGGTCACTCCACAGCAAGTATGACTGTCATTGTCCATGTTGGTGTGAATGACATGAGATGTACCTCCCTGGACTACATGAAAAGAGACATGGTGGAGCTCTCAGATTACGTTGCCCAGGCAGGTATGACACTAGCCCTGAGCAGTATCCTACCATCAACCAGAATGATACCGCAGTACAAACAAAAAATGATTGGCTTCAACAATGGGCTAAGTTTCTGGTGTCATTCTAAGGGGATCCAATATCTGTCTGCTTGGGATGACATGATTGACAGACCTTAATGCTTTGCCCGAGATGGCCTGCATCTGTCACCCCTGGGTTTCCGGGTATTGGCTAAGGCTCTTGCCACCCCTATAGTGCCCTTTTTTAGGTGGTGTTCCAAAGACCAAATCACCACCATAACAGCTTTAAATAAATGCAATTTGAGGGTCATGCTGCTCAGCGCTAGAAGTCTAAATCTCAAGATGCACTCGCTCAAAGCACTCCTCAAAATGGAAAACATTGACATTTGTGCTGTAATGGAGACCTGGTTTAAAGCAGCAGAAGGCACCCCTGTACTACCAGGCTGTAACTCATTCCACACCTTTTGGCTCCAAAAACATGGAATGAAGCTCCAAAGGCAATGGTATCTCCATATTTATAAAGGATTTGCACACCTCCAGACTACTAGCCTGGCATAACACATCTGGGATACTACAGGTACAACTAACATTGGGTAAGACAGTGGTCCAGGTCATAGTCTGCTACCCCAACCATGACCCTTGATTTTCACTCCATGTTCCTAAGCACCCTGGAATCTATCAAGGTCCAACCCAACACTCTCATACTAGGAGACTTCAACTATCCCTCCATCAACTGGGAAAACTACTGAAGCACCAATACACTGGCCAAGCGCTTCCTGGAATTCATCAGTTCCAATGCCCTGGACCAGCTCATTCTGACCCACACTAGAGGAAGAAACATTTTTGACCTGGTTATTACTAACATGGGTGACTGTTGTTCTACACTGATAGTCAATCCCTCCCTGGTCAGATCTGACCATAAACTAATCAGCATGGAAATCCACATCTCACCCACACTCCCCACAAAGGTAACCACCTTGAAAAACTTCTCCAAAGCTGACTTTGGACTCCTAAAATCAGAGGTGGCTAACTTTACAGCACCCATGCCAATGGAAAATAGCTGCATGACTGCTGAATCACATACCAATGCACTGTACGAACACATACATAAATGCAGGGAACTAGCCATACCCAACAGAACCAAGACGCTCTCCTCCAAAAAAGGAAGCCAGCCTGGTGGTCCCCAGCCATTAATAAACTCTACAAGAGAAGGAAGAAACTGTTGCAGAAAAAGGTGAAGTCCCCAAGACTGGAAAAACTCCCTTACTAGCCTCAACAAAAAGTTGAGATCCCTCATCAAATCCTCTAAAGCCAGCTATGAAGGCAGAATCATGGCTGACACTAAAAACAATCACAAAGCCTTCTATTGTTTTGTCAAGAACCTCCACAGCAATACCCAGATTTGCTCTGAGTTACTGCACAATGGTACCTCCTATACTGAGCCAACAGATATTGCCAACATACTGGCCGACAGATTCAGTACCAACTTTACCCCTCCCCCCCAAAGGACTAATCACAACACCAGAAGGATTCCAGGCACCCAGCATTACTGCAGTACAGGTTAAATCTGCATTGTCCAAGGCCAAGAATACAGCGTCCATGGGACCTGATAATATCTCTGGCTGTGTTCTGCATGAACTACAAAGTGAACTTGCACCACATCTGTGTGCCCTGTTCAGTCACAGCCTCACCTCAGGCTTTGTCCCTACTGAATGGCGCACTGCTACAGCCATCTATCTGCATAAAGGGGAAGTGACTACAGACCCTGGGAATTGTCACCCGATTAGCCTGATGAGTCTGTTATGTAAAGCTATGGAGCGCATCATCATGGACCTGATTAACAAAGATATAGGAAATCTCCAAACTCTGGACCCAACACAGTTTGGCTTTGTGAAAGGGAGATCATGCCTGCTCAACCTGGTTGACTTCTTTGAGTCAGCCACAGGGCTGTGGATGAAGGTAAGGCAGTGCATACAGCCTACCTCAATCTGGCCAAGGCCTTTGATACCATTCCTCACTCAGGAATTATTGATAGACTCATCAAACTAGGCATCAACCCCTATATCACTAGGTGGGTTGCAAATTGGCTCACAGATAGAACACACAGTGTGAAAGTAGCAAACTCCAAGTCAGACTGCCGACCAGTCACTAGTGGAGTCTCATAGGGTTCAGTCCTGGGTCCTCTCCTGTTTGGCAGCTACTTCTCAGAAGTCCAGTCCAACACAAAGGGACTATGGCTGAACAAGTTCACAGATGACTACAACCTGGGAGCAATTATTAACTCCCCAAGTGATACAGACATCCTACAGAAAGGCCTCACTGAGACCAATGACTGGTGTTGAAACCATGGCCTTAAGCTTAATGCCAAAAAATGTGTCGTCATCCCCTTTGATAAAAACTCAGTTCCCATTAATTACCATATGAGAGCTGACTGAACACTGAAGGTGTTATAAGAGACCTAGGGATGCAGGTTGACAGTAACCTCTCCTTCAACCACCACATTGCCACTGTGGTCAGAAATTCCTTCTATGTGGCATATCTCATTACCAAGGGTTTTGCATCCAGGAAGAAAAAGGTCATCATCTCTCTCTACTCTTCCCTCATTAGACCAATCATCGAATATAATGCCCCATTTGGCATGTACCTCACTAGACACCTGCAACAGCTGGAGAGGCCACAGAAGTAACTCACAAAGAGGATCCTAGGCATTAAATACATGTCCTACACGGACAGACTCAGAAGACTCCAGCTATTCTCTGTCTCATATCGCCTACTTAGAGGCAATCTCTGCTTGACTTACAAAGCCATGTCTGACCCAGCTATGTTAGAAATGCTATATCTAAAGAAATCACAATCCCTCCACACCACATGGTCCAGATATCTCAACTTCATTACCACAATCAACAGAACATGCTGGAGAGACAGGTTCCTCACCGAGAGACTGCCCATGCTCTGGAATAGACTTCCCATACATGTCAAGCAGAGCACCTCAGTGTCCCTCTTCAAGAAAAATCTTGATGAGTGGATGGGTAATAGAAAGTTCACCCCAGGGATCACTACAGTGGTTGTACTTGATAGAAGCAGTGGGAACTAACATTGGGTGGCACGATGCCAGGGCACTTCTATGGGCTAGGCTTGTAAGGGTTCCAGTGCTATTAGCCTAGTACATACCTATGAACCTATAAAAGGGTACTTTTCAGGAATTTATCAACTCAGTTATATATCAATAAGTGTTTTTCAGACCCACTCATAATCAGAAATGGAGTAAGGCAATGCTGCCCCCTTTCCAATTACTTAATTAATTTGTACATAGAATTCTTATTCCTAACTTTAGCTCAGACTACAATTGCATTGTTCCTAATACATTAAACTTTACCATTAATCCCTTTTGTTGATGACACAAATGTATATTTAACATGTCCTAACTCAGACTTAACTAAGTTATTTAACACCATTCATGAATTTTCTAAACTTGATAATTATAGATTGAATCTAAATAAATCCTATCTCTTTACTATATTTAAAGCTAGATTATACAATATTGACCATAATGCATTAAAGGGACTACTTATGTCTGAATAAATACAAAATTTAGCCATTAATTTTACCTCCCAAACAACTCGATCTTTTTTGCAAAAATGCATATAACACCTTAAATATTACATCAGATATGCAGACCTGGTAAACTCTGTTCTATTCCTTTTTATTTAAAGTTGCTACTATCAAAAAGAACATTTCCCAATACTTTTATTTCAGTTCACATCTACTATACACAACATTCCTACAATTTTTTTAGTCAATTGACTACTAAACTATCTATTTTTTGTTACCCAAACAGTATTAATTTCTTATTTTAAAATAAATCACCCAAAGCAGCAGGGCAGAATGAGCTTACCAGACTTTAATATGTATTACTTAATTACAAGATGAATGCCACTGTAGTCACCCTCCATAATCTGTCTTCCTTTCCTAGGGCAGTCTACTGCCTGCTCTCTTTGGTTTCATTTCTGTTTATCTGTTAGCTCTCTCAGCCATCTTATCTAGGTAATTACTTGTCAGTCAATCTTAAATATATACTTGTTTGCATATTATCTGTATTATCTTCATTAACTGTAACTTCCTTGGCTAAGCTATCAAATGTGCATTTGTTTCTGCACTTAACTTATATTAATGGCAACTTAAACTCTCTAATTATTTTTTATGCTTTTATTGTCACAATTGAAATGTTATTATTTTTTTTAATTTTTTTAAATTTATTTAAAATATTTTGTTACAGTTTATTGTAAACTTGTGGAGCTTTTCTACCTAGGCCTCTGGTGAAAAAGGGCTATCAGCTCAGTCAGACAAACCCGGTAAACAAATGCAAAATAAAATAAATAACGAGCTTTCAGACTTATAAAATCTTATTTAAATAGTAAGCTGACTATGTGGAACCCAATATGGGTTCATCTTTGGCACAGATATCACAACATACTGAATTTTAATACAAAAGCGATTGGATACTTCCCACATAAATATCTTGAACATTTTAAAGTCAGCATAATAACTTCTTCTTCTTCTTTTGGCTTTTCCTGGTTAGGGGTTGCCACAGCGGATCACCTTGTCTGCTCATGATTGGCAGTGGAGTTTTACGGTGTTGAGTTGCCAGCCCGGCGCCCAACCTTCCACAGAAGGCACACACGCACTCACACCTAGGGCCAATTTAGAGTGTCCATTCCACCTACAGCACGTCCTTAGGATGTGGGAGGAAACTGGAGCACCCGGAGGAAACCCACGCGACCACAGGGAGGACATGCAGACTCTGCACAGAAGGCACCCCAGCCAAGGATTGAACCGGAGAACCTCTTGCTGTTCGGTGGCAATGCTAACCACTGCACCACCGTGGCTGCCCATAAGGTAAGCATAATAACTTATTATATAGTCAACATAATAACTAAACAACCATAAATCATTTTCAGAAGCTAATGAAACTCCTAAACATAGATCAAATAACCCTTCAATGTCAGCCTATCCAGAAGAAGCCTAATATTTTATTAAACAGCAAAATAATAGACTTGTCACAATTCCCATTATTAATGAATTCAACTGTTTTAGATTTTATTAAGCATGAACACAAGTACTTGAGCAAATTATTTTCAATTTAAATTTACCAAAAGGATACTTGTCCATGGTAACACCAGTTTCTAATATTATAAAATATATATGATACATTTGAGAGTCTTTCTAAGATTAGTTTATATGTTTCATTTCATTAAACCTGCTTTACAAGGACCTAAATCAGTATCTACACATATAAAAATCTATATTCAGAAAAGATTCCATAATTCTTACATTTTTGCAAACTCATGGAACATATACAAATCCTTATCATTTCTAATCAAAATTTAAAATACATGATTTCCATGGATCTTGAAAATGTCCCCTTTGAAAAACTTTACCATACTGAATTTATGAATAATAACAAGGCTTAATAACAAGGCTTACTTCATTCTGGTTTATAAGGCTTGATAAGATGTATCTTACTTTGATGCCTGCTTTTATTGTAGCAAACCCGAGGCAGCCTTATTTTACATCATATGAGAATGTAAACTAAGGCAACAATTATGGCTCATTATTTATTTATTTATTATATTTTATTTTATTTATTTTACATTTGTTTACAGGGAAAGTCTGACTGGACAAGCTCTCCTTTTCTCAGCCGAGATGCGGGGAGAAAAGCTCCAATACTGATAATAATAGGATAAAAAAGTATTTACAAGTAATAAGAATATATTACAATATGTATGTAATAGCAAAGGCCCTTTACATGCAGAAAAAAGCATAACTGCTCATGAAAAACAGTCATAATTTGAGTAAGACAGTGCACTTAGTACTGGACAAAAGCACATTGTTGCACATAACTAACATTGTTTACATTTCAGGATTGATGATACAAAGGATCTACATGTTACAATTGTATAATAGAGATTACTTTTTAGGTGGTTGAGATAGAGAATAAGAACCATAGTAATTAGTAAAGATATATGTATATGGAAACAACTTAGATATTCAAAAAGAGGAAAAACACCCCAAGTGTATCTCAGGTTTTGGTATACTATAATAGGCTAAGTAATTTTGTTAAGATAAAATTGTGAACATAAAAAGGGGCTCAAAAAATAACAAGCTGAATATGCAGACTTAGTTATTTATGATGGTGCTAGCCAGGGTCAGAACAGGAGCATATCCATGAATTAGACAAATGGGATTTTAGAAGGTTTCTAAAGTTAACTTTATTGGCTGTGGATCTTATGTTTATAGGTGTGGCATTCCAGATTTTTGCAATATAGCTGGAGTACAGTGAGTCTCCAGAGGAGTTCTTACTTCTGGTTATGTAAATGATTGCTAGAATAATGATTCAGTAGGTCTTGAAGAGCTGGAGGCTTATCTTGATGGTGAAGTATTTGGTGGGCCATTGTAATTTGGTTAAGGGTAAGCAGATTGGGTAATTCTAGCCAAGAGAGCTGTTTAAGGCCTGAGAGTGGTAAGATCTATAACCAGAATTAGTGCAAACTTAACTATTTTGTTAAAACAGGTGTTCAGGTTGGTTAAGTCCAATTTATTAATGTTTATGAATATGGAGGATGCATAAAGAAGTGTGGAGACAAGGTGAATTCTAGCAGTAATGATCTTAGTGTTATTGGTTAGGTATAAAGTTCCGAGTTTTTTGTGAACTTTTTTTATTGTATGGGCAATGTGTAAGTCAAACTTCATGTTTGTCTAGGAGGACACTTAGGAGTTTGGTTTGGGGGGGCTGGTATAATGGAAGTATTGTTACAAAAAGACATTTTGAATGGTGGGATGGGATCTGTGGCTGTTGTAGGATGAATTAGTATCAGCTTAGTTTTATTGGGGTGAGTATGACCTGTGCTTTGAATAGCCAAAATTCAACTGCAGTGAAGGATTCCTGTGTTATATTTTGTAGTTGCTGGAGTGAAGGAGCACAACAGATTAAGGTAGAGTCATCTGTATATTGGACCAAGGAGGCATGCAGGGTGGCAGTGTGAAGGCTGTTGGTAAATATATTATCCTTTTAGTCAAATCATTCCCTTACCATTTTGCATTATTTCAGTTACCACAGAAAAACATACAACCAACTACTTTGAAAGTGCTTATTATTATTTTTAGTATGGCAAAATATTATATAACCAAAATATGGTGTTTTTTCTACTAAATCATGGTCTGAGTTTATATTTGCACTATTTAAACACCAAAAGGCTATTAAGTTAACTTTCTATCAGAAAAAATAATTTCAATTCATCCTTAAAGCCTCGGAGCTATTGCTAAAGATTTTGAACTAAAACATCAACTGTAGTCTACATTTTTTTCAGCTCTGGAGTCACACACACACACACACACACACACACACACACACACACACACACACACACACACATGCAAACACACACACACACACACACACACACACACACACACACACACACACACACACACACACACACACACACTCACACACACGCATTTTAAATAAGAATTTGATGCTGAGTATAAATAGGTTATAAATAGTGTATGCTGTTGCTGTTTGTAATTTTATCTTCTTTTTTCTTTTTCATCTATTTTAAGCAAATTTTACTATATTGTTTGTTATGATATTCGAGTTGTGCTTGATCATTATTCTTTTTATATTAAAATCAGTAAACATTTTTTGGAAAAAAAAGAAGATACATACCAATACAAAACTTGATAGTTTATTAAACTTTCTAAGTTTACAGGTGCGATATTTGAAATCTGACCCTATTTTAAACCTTTGTTCCCTATTATTCTGGCTTTGTAGAGATTTATTGTGCTATGAACTTCAGAGGTATGGCTATTCCGTTAACCCCTGTAAATCCTGTACAGACATTTTAGCTGCAATTGTAATATTTATTGTAAATATTGCACATGTTTTCCTTTGACAATTGCTACAAACTGCTGCCTTATTATGTGGCTGTATCCTACAAGAACTCAAGCATGAGCTGTCATCTCCATTAGGCACCCTATTCAACCAAAGCCTGAACACCCCTTCATCCAAGCCAAATGGAGGACAGCCACTGTGATCCCTCTACACAAAGGTGGAGCGACCACTGACCGAGGCAATTATAGGTCCATCAGCCTAACCAGCCTGATCTGCAAGGCCATGGAATACGTTATCATGGACCTTATAAACAAGGACATTGGCAACCTCCAAATGCTTGACCCCACACAGTTTGATTTTGTCAAAGGGAGATCATGCATCTTAAATTTGGTCGACTTCTTCAAAACAGTCACCAAAGCCATGGACGAGGGGAAGACATGCACACCACCTACCTTGACCTAGCCAAAGCCTTTGACACTATTCTCCATTCAGGCATAATAGATAAACTCTCCCAGACAGGCATCAACCCATATGTTACAAGATGGGTAGCTAACTGCTCACTGACAGAACCTACTCAGTCAAAATATGGAAAGCCAGACCAGTAACAAGAGGTGCACCCCAAGGATCAGTCTTGGTGCCTCTGCTGTTTGGGATATATTTTTCTGAGGTGCAAGCCAAAACCAGTGGTCTGTGACTGACCAAATTTGCAGATGACTGCAAGCTGGGTGCTGTCTTAAATTCCTCTAATGATGTGAATATCCTCCAGGAGGGCCTTACCCAAACAAATGACTGGTGCCAGAAGCATGGCCTCATACTGAATGCCAAGAAATGTATCATTATCCCCTTTGGGAAAAATGGAGTCCCCACTAATTATCACATTAATAACATTGTACTAAGCATGCAATCAGTCGTGAGAGACTTGAGCACCCAGGCTGATAGCAACCTGACTTTTGACCACCATGTTGCCTCCATTGTATGGAAGGCTTTCTACATGGCCCCCCTCATAAGTAAGGGTACTTCATCCAGGAACAAGGAGGTCATAAAGTACAGTTGTGTACCTACCATAAATGTAGATGTTCAAGTGTATTCAGTGTTGCAGTCATTACTCTTGGGTTATCCTGCTGGCAGGCTACCCTCAGTCGGCCAGAATTCCAAAGTCTAGGTCCAGTGTCGGTTGCTGTCGCCTCTTCCCTGACGTCAGTACCCCAGGGGTATAAAAGATGCAGCCAACGCCATTTTCTTCAGTTTTTCTTGCCCCAGATGTCAGGTGCCCCCAAATTAGTAGGCTGAAAAAATATGCCAATAAAAATGCATGCAAAAAAATAACATTTCCTTCATCTACAAGCAAATACACCCAATAGGTTGTATAGGATAGAGTAGTGCAGATAGACCCAGTGAAGAAAAAGGGGGATGGTGGGTGGGTAACCTGGACTGCAACAGTGAATACACTCGAACATCTACATTTATGGTGAGTACACAACTGTACTGTACTTCCAGCAAGGTTCCCAAAGAACTATTGAACATTATATTAATGGTTCCCTACAAGCCCCAGGTTCATCTATGGATAATCAACATGGCACTACAGGTACTGCTCATATCTTTGATTTATATGTCAAGGAAAGAACTAAGAGAGTTTCCGATCCTTTTAATTCGGTGGGACAGAAGTTTCATGGTATATCACCGGATATAAGGGAACTTTGTCAAAAATACGAAAGGTTGTTGGAAAAGGAGACAAAAACTTATTTCAACATATTAGGGTTACAGAGGTACACTGACCTTGATATTACACCTAAGGGGTTGAGATTTATAAAAAAAAACAGTACATCTTTCAATTTGAACTGTTCTGTGGACAAACAGTTCAAGGACAGATGGTTTAAATCTGCCCATAAATGTGTTATTGAGTGGCTGCACATTCTTCTGGAAAGAGATCAATTAAAACATCAGAAGTTAAAACAGGAGCTGGCTTCGTTATCACAAACTATAAATGACTCTGTTAACCCTAATAATATTAAAGCCTTTTTGGAGAAGACTAATGAGAGGTTACTTTCATTAGAAGCTGAATTAATTGAACAAAAGAAATCCAAACTTATTCGGGACATCAATGATTATGAGGCAGGACTGGCTTTTACGTATTCCCCCAATCGGAGGGCTGGTAATTGGGGGAAACATCAGCGTGTAAGGTTCAAAAGCACGCCTTCATCTTCCTTCATTTCTTCTGGAGAGGAAAATCGTTCGGATGTAAGCCTTGAGTTTCCAGAGCTGCCTCGACCACAACAACCAGTAGAATTCATTCAAACATTTCGGAACCAAGGCGGGCATTATTACAATCAGCAACAATGGCAGCAGGGACAAAAATAAAATAGAAACTTTGGGACACACGCGGTAACTCGGATAGGGGTTACCAGGTGGACTTTCAGCAGGGACCAGGGAATGGACAACAATTTAATAAAAGGTTCAGAAAATAAGGTATGTACTGAACCAAGTATAGTTTTAAATTTATCTCAATGTGTATTAACACAAGAACAGATGTCTGTGTTGGCCTTAGGCCTTAAATTTGTACCGACTGTGTTACCTAGAGGACATGTGGTTAAGCAGGAGGTTTTTAGACTTCTTAGGAAAATTCATTTGAAATATCATTTTTCTAAAGGTTCCATTGGCATAAATAATGCAGCGAATTCTTCTCTGTTTAGTGAATCTGAAGACAGCGTTTGTCTTGTGATGAAAATATGGATAATAATGATAACAATTTATGCAATGCCTTTTGCAAAATTGATGTTTCTTATATCCCCACGTTTAATAAATTCATACCACCCTTTGTTAACCAACGTATTATTCAGTTTGGTTCTATGATAGGGTTTGGGTGTGAGAATATTTGTGACAATATGATGTTAAATAAAAGTGAAGTTTCTTATAATTTAACTTTGAAGGAATGGTATGCTTTGAAAAAATTGAGTGATAGGACAGATATAGTTATCAAACCTTCAGATAAAGGTAACACAATAGTTATTATGAATGCATTACAGTATTACAATATGTGCATGGATCACTTGAATAATGCTGAAGTATATGAGAAATGTAGTAAAAGTAAATATGAACAGGCAATGATTGAATATGGGAAAATATTGGCTAGAAGTGTTAGATTGGGATACTTCACAGAGAAGGATGTTAGAGATAAATTATTTAACTGTAAAAGTGAAATAGCTGTTTTTTTCTGTCTGCCTAAAGTGCACAAAAGTACAGTTGAACCGCCAGGCAGACCTATTACAGGTTCACAGGCTCACAGGTAGGTACTGGGCTATCTGCCCGAAGGCATATATTAGCCCAGCCACATTGTGCAGTATTCACCGCCCCTTTGGTTAGTTTCCTAGGTCCTAGATCTAGCAGGTAGTACCCTTGGCCCCTATATCTAGTAGAAATGTTGGTATGATCCCTGGTGTGAACTTTCTGTTACCCATCCACTCGTCAAGGTTCCTCTTGAAGAGTGATAGTGAGGAGCTCTGTCTTATGTAGATCGGGACCTTGTTCCATAGCAAGGGAAGTCTTTGCTTAGGGAATCTATCCCTCCAGCATATTCTATTCATTGTTGTGCTGAAGTCAATTTGGATGGTATACCAAGGTCCATCCGCTGGAGTTACCCTTACTAACTGTTTTTTTCAACTGAGCATTAAACCGCAAACATATTAAGCATTCAATACACTAAATCACCGATTTTCTTTAACTGTGGATGCCAGTACTTGTTCTTTACAATGGGCCATAACTTGTGTGTACCCAAATGTCCCAATACCTGATGATTAAATTTTACTAACTGTCATGCCTGTTGGTACGGTATACAAGGAAGACTAGAACCATCTTCAAAACATTTTGCATAATATTGCCCTGGACTTTTTCCTACAAGAGAACATTTTATTTATTTATTTTTTTAACTCTTCCTGCAGTCCAAACTTAGTTTGGATCTGCAGCAAATCATGTTGCAAATTTTGAGCTGAAGATGTCTGTATGGTATGTACTGCAGTGGTTTTATCTGGTACACTAGAAATGTGTTCTGTAGGAAACAATTGCATTCCTTTTTTTGCTGCCTTTTTTGGCATCTGATCAACATTTTTATCTGAAAAATTTCACTTGTAGCTTTTTGATGAGCTTTTACCTTTAAGATACTGTAGCAACCCACAAGGGACCGACTACGAAAGTACAGTTTTGTACCTACCATAAATGTGATGTTCGAGTGTACACCCTGCTGCAGTCATCACACTTGGGCCATCCTGTCATCAGGCGGTCCCACAGTCGGCCGGAACTTCAAAGTCCCGGTCCGGCATCGGCCGCTGCCTCCTCTTCCCCGACGTCAGTGCGCCAGGGGTACACACAATGCAGCCAACGCCATTCTCTTCAGTTTTTCTTGCCCCAGATGTCAGGTGCCCCCAAAAAGGTGGTCAGTAATTAGTACCAAATTGAGTAAATTTTGCACAAACACAAAATCCCTCCAGCTATAAGCAAATACATCAGGAAGGTATTGTAGAGATTTAACCAGTTAGATCAGAGGGGATGGAGAGAGGGTAACCTGGACTGCAGCAGGGTGTACACTCTAACATCTACATTTATGGTAGGCACAAAACTGTACTATGTTCATCGTGTTACCCTGCTGCAGTCATCACACTTGGGTTGAATCCCAAAGCTAAGGATGGGTGGAGGAATCATAGAGGGTTAGAGGAGGCTAGAAGGCCCTGCAGAACTGCAGTGGCGAAGCCTGCCCTAGTCTTAGAGTAAAGTGGTAAGTGATAGTGTTTGGTAAAGGTGTGTACTGAATTCCAAGTTGCAGCTTCCAAAATCTCCTTGGTTGGAACCCCCCTGAGAAAGGCTGTAGATTTAGCTGTTGCCTTGGTAGAGTGGGGCCTAATGGTAGCAGGAACTGGTTTTCCATGATGGGTATAGCAGAAACGTATGCAATGTCCTATCCATTTGGAAATTGTTTGTTTTGATATAGCCTTCCCTTGTGAAGCTGTAGCATAGGATACAAAGAGCTGGTCAGATTTTCTGAAAGCCTTAGTTTTGTCCAAGTAGTAACGAAGTTGCCTGTGAATGTCCAAGGAATGCAGGAGTCTCTCACCTTTGTTCTGTGGATTTGGGAAGAAGGTGGGTACGTGGATGGTTTGATTTAAAGCCACACTGGAAACCACCTTAGGCATAAAGGAAGGATTAGTTCGTAGAGAAACTCTGTCTTGATGAAAAATGAGGAAAGGTTCCACTGCCATTAGTGCCTGCAGCTCTGAGACTCTTCTAGCTGAAGTTATTGCTAGCAGCAGGGCAGTCTTCCATGATAGGAACTGGAGATCTGCAGAGAAAGCTGGTTCAAAGGGAGGTAGCGTTACTTTTTCCAGAACAAAATTGAGGTCCCATGTTGGTGTAGGTGCTCTCCTGGGGGGCCTAATGTTTTTTGCCCCTCTGAGGAACTGCCTTAGAAGTGGATGCGAAAATAAGGGTGGATCCGTGTTGTAGTGGGCTGAAATAGCTGAAGCATGGATTTTAATGGAGGAGAAAGAAAGTCCTTTGTGCAACATCTCAGTTAAATACTGTAGAATGTGAGGCATGTGAGGCTGAACTGTCTTGGCCTTTAGCTTAGTTCCAGGCACAAAACCTTTTCCATTTGTCCGAATAAGCCTTCCTGGTGCTTGGCCTCCTAGCTTCCAGAATAACATCAATAACTGCTTGGGAAAGAGGAGCTGGCTGGATGCTTAGGTGATTTGCCATGCAGCCAGATTTATAGCTGGCTGTGAAGAATATGATTGTTTTGTTGTGTGAGCAAATGGGTAATTTGTGGTAAGATCCAAGGTGGGCTGTGGGCCATATTCCTCAATAGTGGGTACCAGTGCTGGCGTGGCCAGCCTGGTGCTATGGGAATCAGTCATGGTCTCTCCTTTTTGACTTTCAGAAGCACCTTTGTGAGGAGAGGCAATGGAGGGAAGGCATATACTGTCAGGTTTTTCCAACTGAAAGAGAGTGCGTCCACTTTCCAAGCTTGATGGTTAAGTGTCCTTGTACAAAATTTTGTTAGTTGATAGTTTTGAGGACTGGCAAACAGGTCTATGTCTGGAAGGCCCCATTTGTGAGTTATCATTGTAAATACTTGTGGATACAGTTTCCACTCGTGGGGATCCATGATGTTTCTGCTGAGGTCGTCTGCCAATGTGTTCTTCTTTCCTGGCAGGAATTGAGCTTGTAACTGAACTTGGTAAGCCAGAGCCGTGTTCCATAAGGTCATTGCTTTCCTGCATAGAGGGTAGGAGTGAGTACCCCCTTGTTTATGTACCACATTACTGTGGTGTTGTCCGTCTTTATTGTAAGTTATCCTGGATGTAATAGATTCTTGAAGGCTGTCAGAGCTTTCTGTACAGCTAACATCTCTTTTTTGATTGATGTGCAGATTCCTTGGATCTGCAGTCCATATGTCTTGAATGCACTGTCCTGCCATGTGTGCCCCCCAGGCGTAGTCTGATGCATCTGTTGTGATAGTTTGCCTGGCTGAGGGCAAGGTGAAAGGCTGACCCTTGTTGAGGTGACATGCCTGTGACCACCATAGAAACTCCTGTTGTAGGCAGGGAATGAGAGATATCATTGTGTCCAAGCTGTGGCTGTGTTGAGACCATATGCTTTTTAGGTACCACTGTAATTTCCTCATATGCAGCTTTGCAAATGGTATTAGTAGCATGCAAGATGCCATGAAGACCAAGGCCTGCAGAATTTTTCTTGCAGTTAATTGGGTCTTTGTTGCCATTGTTTTGAAATATTGAGTCAGTTGTAGTTGCTTGTCTGGTGTCAGATAAGCCTTCTGGGCCGTTGTATTCAAGCTGGCACCCAGGAATGTCATATTTTGTGAGGGTACTAGTTTTGACTTCTTTTCGTTTACTGTGTACCCCAGGCAATTTAGTAGATGTTTTACAAAAGCCAGATGATGTAAGAGAATGTCCTTGCTTTCTGCTTGGATGAGGCAGTCGTCCAGGTATGGGTATATTTGAATTCCTCTTTGTCTGCAGTATGCAATTACTAGTGCCAGGCATTTTGTGAAGACTCTGGACGCAGTAGATAAGCCAAAGGGCAGTGCAGAGAATTGGTAATGGGTTGAACCTGCAATGAAACGGAGGTATCTTCTGCAACTTTGTCTGATAAGGACATGCAGGTATGCCTCCTTGAGGTCCAACGTTACTAGCCATGCTTCCTTGCCCAACATGGGAAGAAACTGCTGTAGTGTTAGTATCTTGAATTTGGGTACTTGTAAGAAGGTGTTTAGAATTGAAAGGTTCAGAATTGGTCTCCAGGCATTGTCCTTTCTGGGGATTAGAAAGAGTCTTGAGTAAAATCCTTGGCCTTGCTCTCGTGTAGGTACCAGTTGAATGGCTCTCATGTCCATGAGAGCTGTGATTTGTTTTTGTGCCTCTGCCCATTGATTTTGTGGCAGGTTTGGCATTCCTCTTTTCATTGGCAAGGTATGAAAATGGAATCTGTATTATTTCTGCATGTAATTACTTTTTGCACAATGTTGGGTTGGTATTACATAAGATTTTACTACCTTATGTTATTATATCTCCTGTCTATATTAAAGATAGTGTAGATTTTCTGAATAAAATTTCATCTTTGGTATGGAAGAAAGATATGTATTGGCTTGTGGTTGATGTTAAAAGCCTTTATACCTCCATCCAGCGTAGGGATGGTTTGGAGGCAATAAGGTTTTCCTTGGGAGATAGCCCTTTAACTTGTTTTGTTATTGAAAGGATAGATTTTTGTTTAAAGAATAATTATTTTTATTTTGATAATATGCTATATAGACAGAAACAAGGTACAGCAATGGGGGCAGCATTTGCCCCTATGTATGCAAACCTTTTTATGTCTTTTTTTGAAAAGAAGTTTTTATTTGATTTAGATTTTATAAAGAGACATGTACAATTTTATTTTCGTTACATTGATGATTTGATTTTTATTTGTGAAGGTGGTATAGAACAAGTAGATAAATTTATGTTGGATATACATAGGAATCCTTTTGGCCTGGCATTTGATGGACTGCAGAAGGGCAATAGGGTGGTGTTTTTGGATCTTATTTTGGAAGGTACAGAAAAAGGGAATATTTCATCTAATATACATAGAAAGTTTGTAGATGGTAATCAGTATTTACATGCTTCAAGTTGCCACCCTCCTCATGTGTTAGAGGCTTTACCCTATGGTGAGTTGGTTCGTGTGTCTAGATTGTGTAGTGAAGCTAGTAATTTGGAGAAGGAATTGGAGACAACTAATAATATGTTTCTACAGAGGGGCTATGAACCAAGTATTTTGAAACAAGCATTAGTGAAATTAAATAAGGAAAAGGGCATAAACAGGGATGATTTTTTATGCAGAGGTAGGAATATGCCTCGTACTAGAAGAAGTTATGAGAATAGACAGGAAGGTAGAGATGAAATTTATCATGTTTCAGTGTATAATGTGAAAAGTGAGAAAGTTAAAACCCTAATAGAATATTACTGGAAATATTTGTTAGAGGACAGGGTTCTAGCAAGTATTCTTCCGAATAAACCACTTTTTTCATATAAAAGGGGTAGGAACTTAAAATATATGGTAGTATGTGGGAAATTTTAAATGCCTAAGATAGACATACCTAAGATGGTGGTGAATTTGGGAACAATGAGCTGTAATAGATGCAGTATTTGCACATATATTGTTAAAACATTTAATAGAATAAATGGTATAAAATTTGAGCCGAGGGAGGTTTATACATGCAGAAGTAAAGGGGTAATTATGCACTTAAATGTCCATGTGAACTTTATTATATAGGGGAGACTAAGAGAGAATTTCATATTAGGTTGATGGAACATGTAAGGGATGTGAAATATAAGAGAGAAAATAAAATAATTGCTTCACATTTTAATACATATCATAATGGTGATGTGTCTTTGTTAAAAGGCAATGTTTTAGAAAGTGTGAAATGTTTATGTGATGATGAAAATGTGTTGAAACAAAAGTTGCTGTACAAAGAAAGCATTTTTATTTTAAAGTATAAAACTATGACACCACAGGACTTAATAATGAGCTGAATTGGAAATGTTTACTCTAAGATGGGATTTTATTAAATAATTATATAATTTTGTAATTAAGGGTGTGTATTTTTAATTAGAAGTTCTATATAAGAACATGCATTTTGCATTTTAAATGTTTGATATTCCTTGAAGGTGGAAACACCGAAGCGCTACAGAAATAAAGAGATTCTATTTATCTGCTTGTTTTATTTCACAGTCGGTAAATATTTTTGTTGGGGCCAGAGTTGTTCTATTACACAACTGTACTATGTTCATCGTGTTTCACTGTTGCAGTCATTACTCTTGGGTTGAATCCCAAAGCTGAGGATGGGTGGCTGGCTGGGCTAAATAGGATTATGAGAGGCTATGTGGCCCTGCAGGACTGCAGTGGCAAAGCCTACTCTGGACTTAGAGTAAAGAGGTAAGTGGTAGTGCTTTGTGAAGGTGTGCACTGAACTCCAGGTTGCAGCCTCCAAGATATCTTTGGTTGGTACTCCTCTGAGGAAGGCTGCTGAAGTGGCTGCTGCTCTGGTGGAATGAGGCCTAATGCCCTTAGGCACTGATTTGCCATGTTGAGAATAGCAGAAATGGATGCAATGGCCTATCCATTTAGAAATAGTCTGTTTTGAGATAGCCCTTCCTTGTGATCCCATAGCATATGGCACTAAAAGTTGCTCAGTCTTTCTGAAGGCTTTAGTTCTGTCCAAGCAGAAGCATAGCTGTCTGTGTATGTCCAAAGAATGCAGAATTTTCTCACCCTTGTTCTGTGGATTTGGATAAAAGGTAGGCAAGTGAATGGTTTAGTTGAGGGCCACACTAGACACCACCTTAGGCATAAATGTAGGGTTTGTCCTCAGAGAAACCGTGTCTGGATGAAAAATGAGGAAAGGTTCCACAGCCATGAGTGCTTGTAACTTCGAGACTCGCCTTGCAGAGGTTATTCCTAGGAGCAGAGCTGTTTTCCAGGATAAGAATTTTATATCTGCTGTTGATGCTGGCTCGAAAGGAGGCAGTGTGAGTTTTTCCAAAACATAATTGAGGTCCCAGGCCAGAATTGGTGCTCTCCTTGGAGGCCTAATGTTTTTGGCCCCTCTGAGGTACTGCCTTATTAAGGGATGAGAAAAGATAGGTGGTGCCGCATTGTAATGGGCTGAAATGGCAGAGGCATGAATCTTAATTGATGAGAAAGAAAGGCCTTTGTTCAGCATCTCAGTTAGGTATTGTAAAACCTGAGGGATATTTGGTACAGACATGTCAATGCCTTGTTCCTGGTTCCAAGCACAGAATCTCTTCCATTTCTCTGCATAAGATTTTCTGGTACTGGGCCTCCTGGCCTCCAAGATAACATCCAAGACAGCTTTTGAAAGAGGAGTGCTCTGAATGGCTACATTATCTGCCATGCTGCCAGATTTAGGGTCCTGAGTTGGCTGTGCAGGAGCTGATTTTTTGTTGGGTCAGCAAGTGAGAAGTTTGAGGCAATATCCATGCTGGACCTTGAGACAAGCTCTTTAGGACTGGGTACCAGTGCTGGCGTGGCCAGTCTGGTGCAATCAGTATCATTTTTGGC
Organism: Protopterus annectens; assembly: GCF_019279795.1. Lineage (NCBI taxonomy): Eukaryota > Metazoa > Chordata > Ceratodontiformes > Protopteridae > Protopterus > Protopterus annectens. The sequence continues at coordinate 884,065,412 of NC_056741.1, forward strand.
TTCTCTTGTCTGACCTTTAGGAGTACCCTGGGAAGGAGAGGCAGTGGAGGAAAGGCATATACTTAGGTTCATAGGTTCATACTAGGCTATCTGCCCTAGGGCATTTATAAGCCTAGCCAGAATGTGTTTGGCTTTCGCCACCCATTTTAAATTTATTTTGCTATGCCCTTTTTTGAGGTTAGTATACTGTGCCTCTGTCTAACAGTGACACAGAAGTGATACCCGGGATAAACCTACGATCTCCCATCCACTCATCAAGATTCCTCTTGAAGAGAGTCAATGAGGGACTCTGCCTAACCTGGACTGGGATTTTATTCCAGAGTGAAGGGAGCCACTGGGTTATGAATCTGTCCCTCCAGCATGTCCTATTTATTTCAGTGCTGAGGTTCAAGTCTCTCGAGCACGTAGCTCGATGGGATTTGGATTTTCTGAGGTGCAGCATGTCCATTAATTCCGGGTTGGACATGGCTTTATACATCAGGCACAGATTGCCTCTGAACAGGCGGTATGCCACTGAGTAGAGCTGGAGTTTCTTTAACCGGGCAGCATATGGCATCTGTTTGAGCCCTTTGATCTTCTTGGTGATTTACTTTTGGGGTCTTTCCAGTTGCTGCAGGTGTCTGGTAAGGTACATCCCAAAAGGGGCATTGTACTCAATTATGGGCCTGATGAGGGATGAGTAAAGAGGCACGATGACCTCCCCTGATCTAGATGTGAATCCCTTCATGATTAGGTGGGCTATATAAAATGTTTTTCTAACCACTTTGGCCACGTGGTTGTCAAATGAGAGATTGCTATCAACTTGGGTCCCCAGGTCCCTAATTACTTCTTCTGTACTTAATGGATTACCACCTATGTGGTAACTTGTGGGCACTTTGTTTTTGCCAAAGGGGATGACTATACACTTTTTGGCATTTAGCTTGAGGCCATGGCTCTGGCACCAGTTGTCTGTTTCTATGAGGCCCTTTTGGAGGATGCTTGTGTCAGCTGGAGAGTCGATTATAGCACCCAGTTTGCAGTCATCTGCGAACTTGGTCAGCCACAGTCCTTCCATGTTGGCCTGTACCTCCGAGAAATATATACCAAACAAGAGAGGTCCCAGGACTGAGCCTTGTGGGACACCACTTGTAACTGGTTTGGAGTCTGACATGGCTCCAGCAATTCTAACCATGTGGGTTCTGTCCTTGAGCCAGTTTGCAATCCATCTAGTGACATAGGGGTTTATATTTAAGCTGGTGAGCTTATCTATAATGCCCGAGTGGGGTATTGTATCGAAGGCTTTTGCGAGGTCCAGGTAGGCTGTGTGGACCACCTTCCCCTTGTCAATGGCCTTGGTGACTGTTTCAAAGTAATCAACCAGGTTTAAGAGGCAGGATCTGCCCTTAACAAAGCCGAACTGGGTAGGATCCAGTGTCTGTAGGTCCCCAATATCTTTATTTATGAGGTCCATGATGATCCTTTCCATAGCTTTGCAGACCAAGCTAGTCAGGCTTATAGGGCGATAGTTTCCAGGATCCGTTGAGGCACCACCTTTATGGAGAGGGACCACTGTTGCTGTACGCCACACTTTGGGCACATATCCTGTAGTAAGGCTGAGATTGAACAGTAGTTTTATGTTTGGGTTTAGCTCTTCTTGGAGTTCATATAGGATGCAGCCCGGGACACCGTCTGGTCCCATTGATGCTGTGTTTTTTTGCTTTGGAGAGGGCGGCTCTTACCTGAGCATCTGAGATGTCAGGGGTCAGCACTCTGCTGGGATAGATATTTGCCCTTTTGGTGGGGGGTAGAAGTTTGCGCTGAACCTGTCAGCTAGGATGTTGGCAATGTCTGTGGGTTCGGTGTATTTTTTGTCATTTTGGACTAATTCTGAGCATATCTGGGAATTACCACCCAGGTTCCTAACATAACTAAAGAAAGCCTTGTGATTATCCTTAGTGTCGTGCAATTTTTCTCTCGAAGCTGGCCTTAGACAATTTTTATGAGTGCCCGTAGTTTTTTGCTAATACTGATCAGTGATGCCTTCCCTTTTTGGGATTTTGCTCTATAATTTAGTAGCTTCCTCCTTCTATTGTATAGTTTGTTTATGGCTGGGGTCCACCAGACAGGACGTCTGCCTTTGGAGGTTTGGGTCTTGGTTTTATTTGGGATCGCATGATCCATGCCTTCCTGAAGGTGTTCATAGAATGCGTTTATAAAGGATTCTGCAGTCTGGGCCATATTTTCCACAGGACCGGGGGCTTTGAAGGATTCCACCTCGGTTTTGAGGAGTGTGAAATTTGCTTTAGAGAAGTTTTTCACTGTGGTTTTCTGGGCAGGGGGTGGGGTCGGGATGTGAATATCCAGTGAGATTAGTTTATGGTCTGATCTTACCAGTGAGGGATACACTTCTGGTCTGGAGCATAGAGTCCCCATGTTGGTGATGATCAGGTCCAGTATGTTTTCCCCTCTTGTGGGAGTGGTAACAAGTTGTTCCATAGCATTTGAGTTTATAAATTCTAGGAACCTTTGGGCTAGGGTGTTGGAGCTAGAGTAATACTCCCAGTCTATGTTTGAGTAGTTGAAGTCGCCCAATATAATGGTGTTTGGAGTGACCTTCATATTTTCCAGTGTTCTCAGGAAGGCTGAGTGGGGTTCCTGGGTTTGGGAGGGTGGTCTGTAGCAGGCTATAAACTGGAAGGCAGTTTTACCCACTGTTAGTTGCACATGGATAGTCTCTGATGCTTCGTGCTTTGCCACCAACCTGGAGGTGTGGGTATCTTTGATGAATATCGATACTCCCCCTCCTTTTGTGGTTCGGTCCAAGTTTTGGGGCCGAAAGGCATGGTATGAGGTATAACCTGGTAGTGCTGGGGTGCTCTCGGGAGCCCTGAACCAGGTTTCTGTTACTGCACAGATATCGATGTTCTCCATGCTAAGGAGAGTTTCGAAAAGTGCATCTTGAGGTTTAGACTTCTGGCGTTGAGTAGCATTACTCTTAGTTTCTTATCCCTTGTGATACCTATGGAGGTGGGTTTGTCTTTTGAGCCTTGCCTAAAAAAGGCACTATGGGGGTAGCAAGAGCCTTTGCCAATATCCGAAAGCCCAGGGGAGATAGGTGCAAGCTGTCCCTAGCGAAGCATCGTGGCTTGTCGAGCATATCATCCCAAGCTGACAGGCATTGGATCCCCTTTGAATGACACCAATACTTAAGCCATTTGTTGAAATTGATCATCTTGTCTTCATATTGTGGCATCATTCTTGGTGAGGGTAAGATGCTACTCAAGGTCAGGGTCATACCGGCCTGGGCTACATGCTCAGAGAGCTCCTCTATGTCTCTTTTCATGTAGTCCAGGGAGGTACATCTCAGGTCATTCACACCAGCATGGACAATGACTGAGTCATATTTGTACTTGCCTTGGAGTGACCTGAGTGCTTGTGTTATGTGGCGGATCCTAGCGCCCGACAGGCTGCTCACCCTGACCCTCTCCTTGTTCAGCCTGGTGAGCGGGACGTCAGTGTGCCTGATGATAGAGTCACCTATTACAAGTGTATCAGGTGTGTTGTTTAGACTTAAGGGCTGTGACTGTTCGGCACTGTTAGATTTTTCCAGCTGAAGGATAGGGCGTCCACTTTCCATGCTTGCTTGTGATAATTTCTTGTGCAAAATCTCTGCAATTGGTAGTTGTGAGGGGAGGCAAATAGATCTATGTCTGGGCATCCCCATTTCCTTATTATCATGCTGAAGACTTGTGGATCCAGTTTCCATTTGTGGGGATCCATGAGGTTTCTGCTTAGATCGTCTGCCAGAGTATTTGTTTTTCCTGGCAGGAATTGTGCTTGCAGGTGAACTTGGAAAGCCAATGCTGTGTTCCATAAGGTCATTGCTTGTCTGCAGATGGGGTAGGAATGTGTACCTCCCTGCTTGTTTATGTACCACATGACCGTAGTGTTGTCTGTCTTTATCAGTAACTGTCATGGATGAAGCAGGTCCTTGAAAGCTGTCAGGGCATTTTGAACAGCTAGCATCTCTTTTTGATTGATGTGAACAGGGCTGGCCTTAGCTGAAACTGCGCCCTAGGCGAAGTAGTGCTCCGGCGCCCCTTAAGCCCCACCCACACCAAACTCAAGGAACACCCCTATTTGAGCCACACCCACAGATGGGCCACTCCCACAAAACACTCCAGTTCTTTCAGTGTTTAAATGCATGAAAATCTAAGTCATACTGTAAGATACCTTGTAGTGTAATTGACTGCAGTTGAAGGCTGAATTCTCCTTAACAAACCTGGTTGATCTTTAGCTAGTGTAGCATTCATCTACAGTCATGAGACAGTATTAACTTTTTTGCAAGGTGCATTGATGTTTACATGTAGAAGTTATCATTTGGTCTAGTGTAGCAGCAACTCTACATTAACATTACTATATACCCTGATGTTTTTCATGCTCTTCACAGGTCAGCCATCAAGTCCACATACGTCAGACAGCCACACATTGTGATGTGGTGGTGCTGCAGCAGTATGCTGACCCAGAGGCCAAAAAGGAAAGCAGTGTTACTGCAACAGTGACTGACGTCTTGAACTTTGCATACAACTTACCAACATCAAGCGGATTTCTCAAAATTGTATTGGCAATGTTTCTTATCCATTATGGGTTACAGATGGATGTGGTACCTTTAAATTCAGTTTTACAGAACAGCGGTGTACTATTTTCAGCTATCAGGTCCGCAGCACCCGAGCCCAGACCTAAATCCAATAGAAAATCTGTGGGGTGACCTGAAGTGGGCTGTGCACAAGAGATGCCCTTACAATCTGACAGATTTTGAGCACTTTTGCAAGGAAGAGTGGGCAAATATTGCCAAGTCAAGATGTGCCATGCACACACATAATACATATATACATGTATACATATGCATATATGTGTGTGTGTGTGTGTGTGTGTGTGTGTGTATATATATATATATATATATATATATATATATATATATATATATATATATATATATACATAAATATATATAAGATGGCTTACAGATTTCTGCTTCACAGTTCCCTGGTCTGAGACCCATTCCCAGTCACTGAAGGTGTGTGTGTGTGTGTGTGTGTGTGTGTGTGTGTGTGTGTGTGTGTGTGTGTGTGTGTGTGTGTGTGTGTGTGTGTGTGTGTGTGTGTGTGTGTGTGTGTGGTTCTAAATTTACCCTTACTGATAGCCATTATGGCACAGATTGTGACTGAAAAGGGACTGACAGGTACCTGCTCACTTACCTGGTTAGCAAACAATAAATACAACAACAAATGCATCTGTAAACTTAAGTTAATGGTAATCACCACTTCAGAAATGGACTAACTGCTTTCTAAATGCTTTTTTGTATTACTCTATGACGTGTGGCTCAGGAAGACCCATGATGAAAATGAAATTTTCAACATTTTTTCTTAAAATTAATATATAAATAAAATAAGTATTTGAACTACCATTTGTTCATAGTACAATACAGGCTACAGAAATATTTGAGACAAATAATTAGTGAACACGTCAGTATTTATACAGTAAAACACCACTGCTGATAACTCAACAAAGTGCACAGTGATTATTATTGCTCTATGTGTAACACAACAAGTGAAGCCATGTGCTGACAAAATTGGATAAGAGATACAATATACAACAGACACAATGTTGTACTTTCATCATCTCAAATTTGTAGCTAGTACACAGTACCATCAGTGTTTAGGAAATAGGTTTGGGGAACCGTTTTATCAACATCCATGTTGTATGGTCCAGGCTAAATTCTATCACTTCTACTAAGCACAAAAAATGTACCAATAAGCAGGAAACACCAGGACACAAAAATATGTACCAATATGCAGCAAACACCAGAATGTCCACACAATCTCCTAGTACATGTATCTACATTGAATGTTGTGCATTTAGCCTTTTATTAAAAACACTTCTGTCACAAAACAACAGGAGAGATATACAGCATCCAAAAATAATAAACTCCTTCTTTCCTTAGTTCTTTCAAATACCTGCACTTGTCCGCAACAGGGTCCCATCAAAGCTTGCTAGCCTCTACTTTACCTATACAAATTGGGTAGACACTTTCACTGCAAAACACAAGAATGCTATAAATAAACTGACAAGCGTCATGTCTAAAGCATACAAAGTTCATACAAAGATCAACAATTAATACAAAGCAATTATTGTCATGCAGAGCACTGCTCTCAACTTCTTAGAGCAAGAAATCTGGGTTAAACCTAAAGTAATTGGGGAACAAAGGCACAGAAATAAGGATAGATTTTAAATATTGCCCTTATAAACTTAGAAAGTTGATAGAATAACAGGAGATGGAGTAGAATGTGCATTTTCTGAAAGAAAAGTCTGAAGCTCCATTATTTGGAAACATCAGTCCTGAAGTATTTTGCCAGTAAACCAGAAATTTTATGAGGAACAGACCAAAAATGAGGCAATAATCTGGACAGCTGAGAAGTATACCGCATAGCATGTATTCGCCCTAATTGGATAAAAGTGGAGACACCCACACAAACACATGAAGTAATACAATGTGGATACATTTAAAAGCACCACACATATAAAAAATTAAAAATTTGCCCAAGTACCATAAGAAGAGAATAGGGCACAGTTTAAAACTAACAGTTAAATGACAGCACACTTCACTCACAATGTCCGAAATAAAACGAACCAAAAAAATTCAGTCTAAATAAAATGAATATTATTTTTTCTTTTTCTTGTAATGTGGCTGATTACCATTATCTCACTATCAACATATACATTAAATAACGAATCCATCCTAAATAAAGCGATTACAACTGCAAGGTATTATTCTTCAAAACAATTAATTGGCAGCTGGTATACTAACCGCAGCAGTAGTAGCCTACAAAAACATGATGTTACATTGTCGATAATCTAATAGGATACAAACTGTAGGTTTTTCCATTTTTTTTTCAACATGCTGGAACAACTGATTCTAACGTCTTAATGAGCAATTAACATAGGACTGGACTACTACAGTGCTCATCTAACAAGCATTTAAAATTTTACTGAGTGGCTTTAAATACACCCCACTAAAGGAACATGATTTTGTGCGTGCGTGTGTTTTTGGGAGGGGGGGTGCATTACAGAACAGCATTATTTATAAACATCTGTTGAAGTCAAATGCGTTGTACATGTGTGAGTTTTGGGGAGGGGGACTGCTGTGCAATACAGAACAACATTATTTACAAACATCTGTTGAAGACGACTGTATTGTATACACCATAAACAACCATTTAATAACATGTTTAGCACTTAGATTAGTAGTACGTCAGATGAACCAGCCAGGGACATCATGGTACCAAAGCATCATTGATTGGATGCTTTAAATAATGCCAACCAAGAGCAGCCACTGAAAACTCGTCGGGGGGGAGGGCAGGAATGGAATAGCTAGCACTGTAGGTTATTCTATGTGCTGTGAACCCTAATGAATGAATTACAGAAGTGGGGGAGCGCGCAATGCTGGAAAGAGAGATTTAACACGAAATTGCACCCTTTACGATGCCGGTCTTTACGGCGCCCTAGGTGGCCACCTAGTTCGCCTATGCCTAAGGCTGGCCCTGGATGTGAAGATGCATCTGGTTTGCAGGCCATGGGCCCTGAATACATTTTCCTGCCATATGGGCCCCCCAGGCATAATCTGATGCATCCGTTGTCAGTGTTTGCCTGGCTGTGGGTAGACTGAATGGCAGACCCTTGTTGTGGTGACAGGCTTCTGCCCACCATCGAAACTCCTGTTGCAGGCAGGGAATGAGCACAATTACTGTCTCCAGGCTGTGGCAATGCTGAGTCCAAACATTTTTTAGATACCATTGCAGTTTCCTCATATGCAGTCTGGCATATGGAATTAGTAGAATGCAGGATGCCATGAAATCCAAAGCCTGCAGGATATTCCTTGCAGATAAGTGGGTTTTTGTTGCCAATTTCTTGAAGTAAGTAGTCAGATGCTTTTGTTTGTCTGGCATGAGATAAGCCATCTGGGCAGTTGTATTTAAGCTTGCACCCAGGAATATTATCTCTTGAGAGGGCACTAGTTTTGATTTATTTTTGTTTACTGTGTACCCTAGGCCAATTAGTAATCTTTTTACAAATGAGAGATGCTGTAGAAGAATATCTTTGTTCTCTGCTTGAATTAGGCAGTCGTCCAAGTAGGGATATATTTGAATTCCTTTTTGTCTGCAAAGTGCAATTACTGGTGCCAGGCATTTTATGAAGACCCTGGGTGAAGCAGATAAGCAAAAGGGCAGTGCAGAGAATTGGTAATGCATTGAGCCAGCTATGAATCTGAGGTATCTTCTGCAAGATTGTCTGATTGGGACATGCAGGTATGCCTCCTTTAGGTCCAAAGTTACGAGCCAAGCCTTCTTGCCCAGCATGGGCAGTAGCTGCTGTGGAGTCAACATCTTGAATTTTGGAACTTCCAGAAACGTATTTAGTATAGCCAGGTCCAGTATTGGTTTCCAGGTTTTGTCCTTTTGGGGTACTAGGAAAAGTCTGGAGTAAAATCCTTGTCCTTGCTCATGTTGTGGTACTTGCTGAATGGCCCTCATGTCCATGAGGGCTGTAATTTGTTTTTGTGCCTGCCCATTGATTGTGTGGCAGGTCTGGCATACTTTTTGACCTTGGTAGAGTGTGAAAGTGGAACCTGTAGCCTTGGGACACTATGTTCAGGACCCATTTGTCTCAGGTAACCATTTGCCAATTTGATGAAAAAAGTGCTAGTTTTCCCCCTAAGGGGTCTGCCAAAAGAAAAGTGCTTGGATCTAGTAGAGGAAAGTCATTGGGACTGTTTCCTGTAAGGCTGTGATTTGTATTCTCCAGTTTTGGAGGTAGGAGCACCCCATTGTTTAGGTGTGTATGTGCCTTGGGGTTGAGATCTGCCTCTGGGACACCTGTATCTGCCTCTTTGCGGCCTGTCTGACACTGGAAAGGACCAATTTTTAGAAGGCCAGTTCCTGCTAAACCTGGGTGGCTGTACCTGTAAGAAATACTTGACTGTCTGCATGGATTTGGCTTTATCCTCCATTTTTTTCAACACCTCTTCTGCTTTAGTGCCAAACAAAGTATCATGCTGTAAAGGTGCATCTAGTAATTTTGCTTTAACATGATCAGGCAGATTCTGTTCCTTTAACCAAGCATGCCTTCTAATAACAGTATCTGTAACAGCGGCCCTGCAAGAGGCCTCCAGTGAATCATAACCACATTGCAATGTATGCCTCCCCACTGGTTCAGCTGCATGCAATAAATCCAACAATTCTTTGTTTTCTGTACTTTCAGTATTTGCCAACAATTTCTGTTTAAGCATTGACATTAAATATTGCTGATATTTAAGCATATGAAACTGACAATTTAAAGCCCTTACAGCCAGGGTAGCAGAGGTGTAGACTTTTTCCCCCATCTGTCTAGAGCCCTAGAATCCCTATCAGAGGGGACAAGGTTTTTTGCAGTGGAGGCTTTGACCCCTTTGGGACCCTGCGATATAGTTTCTGGGTCAGCAGCGTGGTTTTTGTATAGAAATTTATGGGAATCCGGGACCCTATAGTATCTGTCTGGCTTAGCAGGTGCAGGGGGTAAAGAGTCAGGGGACAGGCCGGACTCTAAAAATACATCATCTACAATGTCTAGAACAGGTGGAAGAGCAAGGGGTCTATGCTGAGGAAGTAGCAGAAAGTCCCTGAGCCTTTTCTTAGATTCAGAATAATCTTGGCTTTCCCAGTGGAAATGCTCCCTCATGGTATGCACGGTTTCCCCAAAAGAATAATCCTCAGGAGGAGAGGCTGATGGAATGGATTCTTCAGCATCAGAATCCTCATAAGGAAGCATGGAGTAATCCTGTTCAGAAGAGGAATCAGAGGAAATAGAAACCTGATCAGAAGAAATATACTCTGTCTCTTGCCTAGGCCTCTTATCAGGAGGGGGATGGGAACCCCTGATCAAAGTAATTAGGTCTTCGGCCATTTTGAGCATCTGTTTTTTAGGCATGGAAGTCTGAGCAGGAGAATTCTGTACTTGTTTCTTTGTCTTTAGAGCTGCTTTAGTCTTTGTCTTTGAAGCTGAAGATGGCTTAATATATAGTTGTGTAGGTCTGAAGACACCCTCAGAAGCCGATGCCTGCTCAGCGGCTCAGGACCCATCTGAGGGAAGGATTTCCAAGTGTCCAATACCTTGAGTGTCCAGAGGCCCAGTCGGCTCCAAGTGGGAGTCGGAAGCGGCCTGTGGCTCTGAGGTAGCGGGTGCCAGGGGCTGCGAAAGCAACTCACTGAGGACCGGCAAACCGGTGACTGGCCTAGCAGAGGCCTCGTCGTCGGTTTTGGATCTTGAATGCCTATCCTTTTCCTTGTCCTTGCGTTTTTTGTAAACTCCGGTTGTCGGCTGGTCCGACGGCATTATATAATTAAATCTTCGGCCAAAGTAATGAAAAGCAAAATCGAACCAACACTTAATAGTGCGTTGATTGAATCTAGCACAAAACCGACAGCTAGCAATGTTGTGATCAGCGCCTAGGCAAGGAATACAGTAAGAGTGAAAATCCTTATGAAGTATTTGCTTCCCACAAGAAATACAATTGTTAACTTTTTCTGACATCGGACTGGAGCAAGAAAAAAGTTTCCCCAATGGGGTACTTAGCTTTAATGAAGACTTTGGTTCTGAAATTCGAATTTGAATATATCAGGAGTCAGCTGACCGGCACTTGCGAACTGCTTCTGCTTCGGGCACCAGACAGCAAGAAAGACTGAAAAAAATGGCGTCGGCTGCATCTTTTATACCCCTGGCACACTGACGTCAGGGAAGAGGCGACAGCAACTGACGCCGGACCTAGACTTTGGAATTCTGGCCAACTGAGGGTAGCCTGCAAGCAGGATAACCCAAGAGTAATGACTGCAACAGTGAAACACGATGAACATCATCCCTGTACTCCTCCCTTATCAGACCCATTATTGAGTACAATGCCCCCTTCGGCATGTACCTTGCCAAATGGATGCAGCAGCTGGAGAGACCACAGAGGTTCCTGACCAGGAAAATCCAGGATCTCAAACACCTATCCTATACTGATAAGCTAAAAGCCCTGTCCCTCTATTCAGTCTCATACAGACTGCTCAGAGGTGACCTGTGTCTGGCATACAAGTCCATCTCAGATACAAACCTTGATGGAATTGCTGCATATCCATAAGTCAAGCTGCACTCATGCATTCCCCACGCAAGGCCTCATCCTGGTCTGTGACATTAATAGAAATTGTCAGCGGGATAGATTTCTGTATCAAAGACTCCCCCATCTATGGAATAGACTCCCTCTCCATGAAAAGCATAGTACCTCTCTAGCCCACTTTAAGAGGAACCTGGATGACTAGATGGGAAACAGAAAATACACCTCTGGGATCCCACCTGTGTCTCTGCTGGACAGGAGTAACAGGTGCTGACTTTGTGGGAACATGGGCAAAATTCTTGGCTAGTCTTATAAGAGCCTCCAGGCCAATAGTCTAGTATCAACCTATGAACCTATAGACCTATTACCTCTCATTTTTGCTAATGTAGAATGCTTTATTTGCACATTATAAATTTGTACTAAGTATTTGCTCATTTTGTGATTAGGACATGGCTGAAAATGGTTATTACACCACCAAGAAACCTGGTTAAGAAACTGAAATAAAGACACACACACACACACACACACACACACACACAAACACACACACACACACACACACACACACACACACACACACACACACACACACACAGACACATATATATATATATATATATATATATATATATATATATATATATATATATATATATATATATAAAATTAACCGCACTCAAAAAAATTGACCGAAGAGAAGAAATTTTAACTAATAAATGAACTTCGTGACAATAAAAGCATTCAAAAATAGTAAATCACACCAACAACTCTTGTAGAACTTTATGCTTTTCGTCTTATTTATTATCAACACTTCTTCAGAAAGACATGTTTCATAAGAAACATGAATGTTTCTTATGAAACATGTCTTTCTGAAGAAGTGTTGATAATAAATAAGACGAAAGCGCTAAAGTTCTACAAGAGTTGTTGGTGTGATTTACTATTTTTTTGAATGCTTTTATTGTCACGAAGTTCATTTCTTATATATATATATATATATATATATATATATATATATATATATATATATATATATATATATGTGGGTTCCGTTCAGAAGCTCGAAATACTGAAATCTCGAATTTCAGTATTTCGAGCCCAAGAAGCCGAATCCATATAATAGCGAAAGTTTAGAAGTGCGAAATTTTAAACCTCGAATACCGGAGGTTTCGAATGTTGCACTTCTAAAGTTCTCCTATGGTCATGTATTCAGGTAAGTGTGTGCGTGTGTGTGTTAAGGGGTTTGGGTAGGGGCTGTGGTGTGTGTCAGTGTGTTTTGTTGCTGTTATGTGTGTGTGCTAAGAGAAAGTAGCTTGTGTGGTGGTGTTTTGTGTGTGTTTGTATATAGTGCAACCTCGGAGTGAGAATATTTAAGTAGAGGGGGTGTGAGACCACAATAAATCATTTCAAAACTTTTCCCACCTTTAATGTGACCTATAACCTGTACAATTCAATTGAAAAACAAACAAATCTGTTAGAGGAAGCAATATAAAAAATAAAAAAATGTGCAATATGCTGGTTGCATAAGTTTACAAACCCTTAAACTAATACTTTGTGTGTGCAAACCCTTAAATTGATACTTTGTTAAAGCACCTTTTGATTTAATTACAGCATTCAGTCTTCTTGGGTAGGAGTCT